>NW_007729359.1:100199-154759 GCF_000696425.1 Galeopterus variegatus | reverse complement strand
CGGACACGGAAAAAGACAAAAGAAAAAAAAAAAAAAAAAAAGGTGCCATTCTCCCCTCACCCAAGCGCCAGGAAACCACCTTTCCACTTTCTGTTTCTATAAATTTGACTGCTCTGGATACCTCATGTAAGTGGAATTATACAGTATTTGTCTTTTTGTGCCTGGCTTATGTTACTTAGCATAATGTCTTTAAGCTTCATTCATGTTGTAGCATGTTTCAGAATTTATTTTCTTTTTAAGGATGAGTAATATTCCATTATATGTCTATTAAGGATTTTTTTAAGTATATATATTCAAAAGGCTTAGTTAGATATAAAATAAAAGGGACCACTGTTTTAACACTTAAAGAGCCTGTACTCATTCATTCATTCATTTTTTATTAACGTTGCCTCCAATATGACTGGGTGCTAAAATGCATAGATAACTAAGCTACAGTCACTGCCCTGTAAATTCTCAAAGTGAGGATAAATCTCTAATCCGAGGCTGGATGGGTCATTTGAGCAATACGTTAACGTAACAGAGAAAGACATATCACCTTAATTTGACCCTATTTCAGGGCCTATTATTTCTAAAAATTTCCTTAGGATTCTCTCTTGCAAAACTCTTCCTCTTGCTCACAGGAGATCAAAGTGGGCTAAGAACATGGCATTTGATGATTTAGGACTAATATTTAAGCCTGTAAATTCTGCCTCTTATAGAAAACAAACCCTCTTCCTTGGGTTTTAGACAATAATTGCGGTTTGCATTTTTTGTCTTTAAAGGCAGAAAGGAAGGAGGCTCCTGAGCCCCCTGCTAAAGCGACAGTCTGTAACTGAAAGACATTTTAATATTCGATAGAGAGACCAAATCCAAATGATTATAAGACTTGCTGCTTGAGGTCAGAATATTTTGTGAAAACTTGGGTCAAATGCTTCTCCTTAGTATTTGTGCAGAGCGTTGGACCTCATTCTACCTGTAGTTAAATAAGTGAGTTCTTTGCTAGTTCTCTTGTTAGGCTGTGCCGCTCAGGCCTCTCTCCTGAGTTGATAAATGAGCAAATTCAACCCCAAAATGGATAACAGGACAGGAAGGTGGGACCGGCTTCTGTCCCACTGTGCTCTTTATTTTCTGTCAATAGCTCTGTTCCTGTGCACAGGCTCCTGGGTTTCCTGAGGAATGGAGCCATTTTGTAAATAAAATGCTGTCATTTTAAGCCATTAGAATGCATTATATGAGGCATAATGGCCCAAAGAGAGCTCGTGGGGGCGTCGGATGAGGCAAAGAGTAAAATCTTTGGTTCTTTGGGTCTTTTGGGATTTAACTGCCATAATGAACTCAGCCTTCCCATTATCCATTGTATTAAAAGAAAATCTCTGGAGCAAAATCAAATATGTGCTTTTCTTCTCTGAGTAGAGATAGATTTAGCAATTCTGACTCCTGTTTGCTGTTTCAGTGAAATCTAATTGTTTTCAGAGTTAAGTATTTTTCTCTCAAATGTTATTTAAAATGCTCTCTGTCCTTTTTGTGTGTGCGAGAAAACTTTAGCTCCTTTTCTTAAAGTGCTGGAGAACAGTTTTAGCTGCTAATGAACATTATTACTTCTCGTGTTTTGGACTTGGGTTTGAGACATTAAATGTGGTTATGAATCTTCTAGTGTAAAACACAAGGTAATTATTGTTTTGTCAATGGAAAGGTAGGTGTCTCCATGGGATATCAGCCGTGTTAGTGAATTCCATGTGTCAGTCCAGGTCTTATGGAAGGCAGATGTCAAAACAGGGTTAAACATGCTAAGATTTCATCAGAGGACACTCAGATGTGAAGAAGAGAAGGTGAAAAGATTGGGTGGAAGCAACGTAGGCTGTCATGCAGTTTAGGGAAGGTTTGTGACGATCACTGGGAGTCTTTGGCCAAAGTCAACGGTCAGAGTTCGGCGTCTCTCAGGCAGCCAGCTGCCCTAGTGTGAGGGCTTCTTCCCTGCTGGGAGCAGCTGGGAGGACGTGGCTCTGGGCCCTGCCATTGAAGGTCTATGAACTGTCCTCACGGATGCTGCAGTCAGCACCTTCAGTTTCAAGTTCTGAAGATCTCTGTTTTATCTGGTTCTAACATCATTAATGGTGGGTGCTGTTTCTTTTTTAAAGTGAATCTCCATTGATTTTTGCATCTCAACATTCATTAGGCTGAAAGCTTCTAAAAAGCAACTAATTGCCACCGGTGGCCATCTGGGATCCTTTTATTCTCTGGATGGGCTCTGATACGGTGTGAGTAGAGAAAAGCGAAAACACCATGAGGCTCTAACTTCTGTCAGGTCTGAGATTCTTCTGTGTTCCGTGAGCTTTGTGGTCATGCTCATCCGTCATTTATAAGTTGAATGATCTTAGGCAAATCACTGAACCTTTTTATGTGTAAAAATAGTGATGAGAATTCACGCCTGGCAGAATTGTTGTAGCTAAGATAACACATATAATAGGGCCTGGCACGTAGTAGGTCTTCAACCGGAAATCAAGACAGCCATGTTTTATTGGAAGTTTACACTGTGCTCTATGGGGTGTGTAACTGTCAGAGCTCAGTGCAGGGATTAGGAAACACTGTTGGTGTTTTAAGCAGGAAGGTATTAGGGTGGGCAAGGTGGTGGTCACAAAATCTTGGCCAGTGCTGGGGAGGGAGCCCTAGGCTGCCTCCCAGACCAGCCCACCAGGGAAGCTTCTCCATCCTCGGAAGACAGAAGTGAGGAAGCCCCCACCGCACCCGTTGTGTTCCAGGACACACACTACCATGGCTGCAATCCAGGAATTAGGAATCTAGCACCGAGCTGCCACCACCACTGCAGACTGCCTCTTGACATCCATGGAGCTGGATTCGGGACAATGGGACACCACTGCAGAAAACGCCATATCCCTATGAACTTGCTTACCAGCGGAAAGCCAAAAGGAGCAGGGCCAGGGCATCTCCTCGCTTCTGCCTCTCAAATCGAGTGAGATTCTGTGCATCTTCCACACAGAACCTAATTTGCCTGCAGATTCCCAGCCTGTGCATCACCAGAAGGCCCTGCAGTGTAGGAAGCCTCGGCAGGAGGAAGTGGAAAAGAGGCAGAAGCCTGGTCAGCTGCCTCCCACGCAGTAAGGCTCACGTGCATCACCGTGTTAGTTGTTACCACAGCACAGGAGACAGGTGGAATTATTATCCCCACTTTACTGATTTGCAAACTGAGGTGAGCATAGGGTGGAGGTAGGCTTTGTACTCAGATCTATCTTGTTCTCCAAGCTCATTCTCTTGATTACTCTGTTGCTTTTTCCAGAACACTTTCTTTGTCTTCACCCTTGAAAAATCCCAAATCCCAGTTTCCTTCCCTCTGGGATCCCAAATCCCAGTTTCCTTCCCTCTGTCCTCACTGTAGGTAAATTGGGTAAATGTTCTTGTCTGTTATTCAGAGAATGAGTACATGAAACTCTTTGAGCTCTGTCTCCCACTTTGAGTCATCAAGGTGTAAAGGATGTTGGCAATTATCTTGCGACCCCTCCCCAACTGCCATTATGAATGGAGGATCAGAGACAGACCCAGATGAATGTTTCAGATTAAGGGCTAGAACTTCGGATTCTCCCTCAGACCAGCATCCTCTTCCTTACTTCAGCAGCTCAGCTTTCCCCTACCTAGAACGTATCACGTTCTTGGTCCTTTGCAGGCTCACCCAGTAAAGATCCTAATGGGAATGTCCAGATAGTTCTGCACCTGTGCTCTTTGGCATATGGGCTCTCTGCTTTTAGCTTGTAAAACGCCACGGGAGTTGCCTGCACATGCTTGTGCCTTGGAGCTCCTCCCAGGCTGTACTCAAATTGGGTGAATCAGTGATTTTCAGAAAGTAGCCTGTGAACTGCTGGCTGTTTATGAGAGTCCATCTGACCCTCTGAGGTCTGGTGGAAGTTACAAGGTCACAATATGCTAAAGTTTTTCCAAGTTTCCAGCCTGCCATGGGGACAAAGAGAAACAAAACATTATAGAATCTCAGATTCTC
This sequence comes from Galeopterus variegatus, assembly GCF_000696425.1. NCBI lineage: Eukaryota > Metazoa > Chordata > Mammalia > Dermoptera > Cynocephalidae > Galeopterus > Galeopterus variegatus. The sequence goes on along the minus strand of NW_007729359.1, from coordinate 150,771 downwards.
TGGTCCTCAAGAGGCCACTCTTTTAACAAGGCAAAGTATTTCAGCCAGACTTGGTTGCATCTCAACCCTAGTATTTCCACAGCTCCCTTAGGAGTGCTCACGTGTTCTACAAATCCATCCTGTTGACACATGTCACCTGTTTTCTGGATCGTTGCTTTCATCTCCTTTTGCAATCACATAACCACTTCCCCATGCTGTTATCAGTCTTTCGGCTCAGCTTCAATTTAGGTGAGATAGGCCTAACCTTTTATAACACCCAAAGCCCATCAAAAGCTGAAGGCTTGCAGAGACTGCAAAGATATACCACTTACAAAGCAAAAGTTTCAGAGGCAACCAATGTCATTTCCCCCAGGTGCTTCAGTGCGATCTTTCGCAGGGGATCTATCTGAGCGGCCCCTCACCTTACCCTCAGCCTGCTCCATCTTATCCGATGATCATTAAGGTCATCACAGTCCCAAAAGGCCTAACAAACTTATTAATCTCTCTGTGGAGCCTGTGTAAGAGCAGACCCCAGGGAAGTATGAAGTCATCTAAACGTGGATTTTAGCTCAGGTGCTGCGGCGGGGCTGGAAGGCCTTCTGAAGGAATGCCAAGGGTCCCTTTTTCTTCCCTGCTAGTCTTCACTCAGATGGGAGAGACTGACTGACAAATACTCCCGAGCAGCAGAGAGAAGAGTCCAGACCACATGGATGGGCATGGATTACACTCCTTTAGCACATATCCTCATCTTCAAATCTTAATTCAAGAAAGAACATCAGCCTTTCTTTAAAAGCTTACGTTTGTCTCAGCTTCCCTCCCTACGTTACCTGCCACAATATTTGATAAATTGTAAACCTTGTGTCCAAGGACGGGGAAGGTCAGGACCCATAACTCCACGTTTCAGGTGGCAGCCTGAGAAGATGTGAAGGCAGCGCATGGTGTGTGTGTTCATTCCACTTCCGGGCCTGTCATTTCTCTTGTCCTCGTTCCAGTCTTGCAGAAAGGTGGAAGGAAAATAGCACATTCAGACTTGGGTCATGTGGGTGATTATGCCGTTTACATGAGGAAGCAGGGAGCAGTCTTTGTTGAGCAAATAAACAGAACCCAACATTCAGCAAATCAAGTTTTTGCAAAATCACAGCATGTGTATTTGTAGGGGGTGGGAGGTATGTTGTGTTTGAGGCTTTTGAGGCTTTTATGTTTCTCTTAGTCACTAGAAATAGGTCATTGGGCTGTTTCTGTCCAGAAAAACTTGGTGTCTTTTCAGAAGACTTAGCCCATGGATGTGGTTAAGAATATGTATGGAGCCCTCAAAAAAGGGAGAACAAATCTGTTATGTTCCCTGAGCGTCCTGGACCTCACTGGGGAAAGTGCTGGGGGGCTTTCTTAGACTGTGCTTGGGCCTCCAGACTCACCTGGTTACCATCTGAGGACACTCCAGTAGCTTCCTGGTTCAGGTCTGATTCCAACAGGAGAGAGAGAGAAGTAAACTTTCTTTAATGGAGGTGTCAAATGCCTGGGTCTTTGCTGAACCTGGGGACCATGACTATCCCCAGTGTCCTAGATAGTTTTTAATTTGGAGAAATGTTTCTTTCCATGCTCTGCCTTTCCCAGCTTCTGTGATATAACTGGTCTTTGATGGGGTTTGGGGCTGGCACATAGCCCACTAGTGGGCCAGTAGGCTGAGGATAGAGCAGAAACCCATTTTCAACATGAACAAGGACATAGTCCTTCCCAAAGGCCATAACCCTAGGCCCTTGGCCATTTTATTCTCATCACTGGGAAGTGCTGGAGGGAGCGACATTTCCCAGCAGATCTGGATTCTCAGAGAGGATCTTTGCTGGGATCAGATCACAAAATGAATGTTGTGTCATGATCCTGAAATGTTTCTGGGTTGTGAAGAATTCGTAAGCCTGAGGTTCATGTCCAGTGGGAATTAAATATTTTATAGAGAATGCCTTTTATTTTACAAAAATACTATCTTACCATGGAAATAAGTATAACTCAATGCTTGGCATATAATGAGCTCTCCATAAACGTAGCTTATCAAAAGAAAACCAGACAGGAGAATGGGAAAAAAATTGGACAGAAGTATTTTTTATCCTATGTTCATATCCTCTTGGTGTGGTTTTTATGATGATTATGTGTTTGTGGGAAAATTCTGAGTATTTTTAACACAAGCTGATAATGTTTATTCTTTTGGTTTTACAACAAGGAGAACAGAGATACGAGGTACACAAGGAGATTCATAAATAGACACCATCATATGTCTATATCTATATCTATATCTATATCTAATCTATATCTATATCTATTTTCCATTCAGTTTTCTAAAAAAAATGTTTTATGGGTAGGTATTATTAATCTTGACTTATGTATTAATCAAGGAAGGTTCAGTGCATAAAACAGAATCCGTCCCAAGAAGTTTCAACAGGAAATCGTTGAAGGTTATGCTTAGAGAATCTTTGGAAGGACTGAAGGAATGAGTTCTAGACTCAGTCATCAAGAAAAACTGCCCAAATAATTCAGAACTGACCATCAGGGAAGGTACTGTCTCTGAGGCTGCCTCTGGGACTTCTGAGTTCAAGAACGTATCACCATGGCTGCAATCTACACCACTATGGAAGTTGGGGCCGCAAGCTGCCTTCTGTCCCTGCTCTCTGCACCCACAGAGCTGGTGACCAGCCACTGAAATATGGAGTACAGCCGCTGCCTCCACCAGTGCTTCCTCTTAATACAAGAACCTGGAGAATGAAAGCTAAGAAGCTACTGCTTCTGAACCTGACTTCCCACAGTCTTGCATGACAGCAGAAAAAGCAGCCAAAACGCCAGGGAGGTGGCCTCCGCCTCACTCTGGCATTCTAGATCTACTGAAGAAGGTCTCACTGATGGAGCCCAACATCCAGACCCAAGAGCATCTGTGGAATGTAGTTTTAGGGTTTATAGCCTCTGCATTATAGAAAGGCACACCGGAGGCCAGAGCCGCCGTGAGAGAGTCGACCCACCACAGAGTGCTTGGGAGGAGATTAACACTCCAAGAGGCTCTTAGAAATAAAATGTTTGCTTAAAGTAAAAAGAGCATTATGGTTAAAGGCATGGGCAATGAAATCGGATGAACTAGGGCTCAAACCTTTACTCCAGAACTTACCAGTTGCTTGATCTTAGACAAGGCAACTAACCTCTCTAAAAGCATCTGAGTCCTAGTTAATGATGTAGGAATAAAACTACCCCCCTCATGGAGTTGCACTGAGAAATAAGGATAATGTTTAAGTGCTTAGCACAAGGTCCAATAAATTGTAGCATGATTAATAAGGTTATACAGTAAACAGCAGGCCCTGGACACTAAGCTCGTGGTTCATGGTCTTTGCTGTATCTCCCTGGGTAATGGAAATGAGATAGACCAGTAAATATTTTGAGGACCAAAATAAGTGTTTTTAAGATGAATGCTTTAAAAATATATTTTAATCTTATCACACTTGAAGTATAACTTATGACAATCGATTTTACAATTATAAGGTATCAAGATGGATTCCATTAGTCCTACATCAAAATTGGCCTTGCTAACTTAAAGCACGCTTTTTATTTTGTACATCATAGTGGATTAAATTTTGTCCCTCTAAAAAATATGTTTGAGTCTTAACCTCCAGTATCTGGGAATGTGACCTTATTTGAAAATAGGATCTTTACAGACGTAATCAAGTTAAAATGAGGTCATACTTGACTAGGGTTGGTCCTAAATCCAATGACTGGTGTTTTTATGTGAAAGGAGAGGGAGATTTGGACAGATACACACAGAAGGAAGATAGCCATATAAAGATGGAAACAGAAGTAGGAGTGATGCAGCTACAAGCCAAGGAATGCCAAGGATTGCTGGCAACCGCCAGAAGCTAGGAAGGGGTGAGGAAGAATTTTCTCTGAGAGCCTCTGGAGGGAGTATGGCCCTGCAGGCAACTTGATTTCAGACTCTAGCCTCCAGAACTATGAAGGAATAAATTTCTGCTGTTCTAAGCTACCCACTTGGTGGTAATTTGTTATGGCAGCCCTGGGAAACTAATACATAGTTGCACATGCACTATGTATTAAATAATAAGTGTATTCATGATTAGTTATATAAGTTATATCTCTTTTATTTCTTCGTGATCCTTTCAGGACTACTTTAGTTCCAGATTAACATTTATTTGGTGGTGGCTCAGAAACTTGACGTTCTCCTTCCCTAATTTTCCCTTACATCTCTGTCAAGTACTCAGTAGAGTATAAATAGACCATTAAATGTAATTGGGGAAAATAACTCTTTAAATAATCCTGTGGCAAACTCTTTTACAAATTGAGCATTTGTTTACTTTATGATTTGTAAGTTAACTAGTAGAGTGGATACAGTGATGGGTGGTGGGGGCAAGGGCAGGAGACACAGAAAATCATCACCGCAGCCACCTTTAGTTGAGCACGTACTACATTCAAGTGCAACTCTAGGTGTTTCACAGAATGCATCTCATTTTTCCTTTGAGGTAGGTATCACAACCCCAGTTTGCAAATTAAGATACTGAAGTTCAAAGAGGCTAACAGACGTGTCCCATCAAGATCACACAGCCAGTAGATGGTAGAGGCAGCCACCTATCCTCAGGCTGTCGGATTCCAAATCCTGTGTTCTTCAGCATTAGCGTTGATGTTAGATTTATCTCTGCAGTAACCTTCTTTACTCATCTGTGAGTTGAATGAGTTGGTCTAGAAAGAGCGTTTCTCACACTACTGTTCTATGGGGCAGAGTTCTACCTGTAGCCTAGAGACTAATTTCTCTCCTGGGGTCAGAATGGCTATCCCATTCATAGAGGCGTCTAAGGGATGCAGAACAGGTGAAGACCCTAAACCGATGATCAGTGAGTGAACATTTTGAAGGACAGTGACGAGGGCCATAACACATCTAACTCACAGCCCAATGGTGAACGTTTCATCTGCTCACCACTTCTGGTGTATCCTGTCAACTGTTGTCATATCACTCCTCTGTCACCACGTACATTATCCTCACAAAGGCTCTCCCATGGTTTTCCTTTTTCTCGCTCACCTTCTCTTTCTTTGCCCCTCTTTTCTCTCTTCTTTGTACTCCATCCTCCTTTAGTTGCTTAAAATCTGACCTTGAATTATAGAGGCAAGTTTAGAAAGTTTGCAGAGTGTGGGTATGAAATTACCTACGTCTTGTGGCTTGGGAGTCTACTGGTATGGAATGGCTTATAAAGGGGAAGATAATAAAGAATATCAGTGAAAAAGCTAGAAAAAATAATTTTTTATACTTATCCTATTAATCACAATGTATATACATTAAGAAATTCTCAGTGATCTCAAAAATTATGTCAAAATGTACAAGCAAAATACGTTAATTTATATGTAATGTGATAATTTATAACTCAGTGACATTTTAGTTGCTGAGAAAATTTTTCTCTGTTATAAAACATCTTTCCTAGAAAGAATGTGACGTTACATATGATAATAATGTATATCCATCCTTTCTTAAACTGACACTGAATTGATGTTGTGCTTTCACAATTACCTGGTAGAATCACCAATGGTGAAAGTTCATAATTATAATGAGTATTCTCTTATACAAAAAATGCCGAGAAAGGAAATTGACCATGTCTTCATAGTACATTCTTCATGTTGACACAACATGCCCAGGCCATTGTTTTGACTTTAGGAACATAAGTAGAGGAAAATATGCTTTGGAGACAAATCAGAGTTAATCTAATTCAAGGGCTATTTGTGTTAACGCCAATTAACAGGAGGAGAGCACTCAGGCTACTGATTTCCACTGCTGTCAACATTTGCTAATAAACAATTACAAAACTGTTAGGCTCTATCTTCTCTGTAAAAGAATGTGAACATTTAGAACCTCCATAGTTTTAAATGCTGGAAAATTATAATTAGAACTTTTTTTTTCCCCCAGAAGCAAAAATACCATTCTCAGAAAGCACCGTGGATTAACAAGTGCAGTGATTCCCTAGCTACTGGTCATTACCAATCGATTATATCATTAATTATTCCCCTTAAATAGTCTCTGTTCCAATTAAATTCCTTGCAAAGGTTGCATAGACAGTCATTAATTGAAAATACCCTACTTGAAATCTCCCCTTAGAGAGAGGGCTGGATCATTTGCTGTAGGCTTAGCTTCTACTGGCTGCACAAATGTGTTCTCATTCAAGTCCTTGAATCCCCTTGGCAGTGCCTTGCTCTGCCTTCACAGCGTGAGGCTGTGCTACTTGTCACAGCAGAAACCTGGGCCACCTGTGCCATTGTTAGGCAATTCTACCCTTATAGTGAGGAGCATACCTTCATCTCACAGATAATTTAACTTAAATAATGACTTCCTTTTCCAATATTATTATTATCGTTTATGACTGTGTTTTTTAAAATTGCCTATGGTCAAAAGATTTACTTATGTTGCCTATTTAAAAGAATATTTTTTCTTTTTGTTTGTTTAATTGTCTTAAGTGCTTACTTAGCAGTCTAGAACACATAGTACAAATTATGATACAAAACGCTTTAACACCAATTTCCTCATTTTGAAGGTACATGGGATTATTGTTGGCAGAGGCTACATGGTGTGTGTAAATTATTGCAATACCACTTTGAACTATTTATATAAACTCCAGGAAGACAGTATAAATGAATTTAAGGGGAAAGAAATAATTCCAATTCTAGCCTCTGGGAAAAGCCCAAATGTCAATAGCCACTGCTCACTGTATTAGGATGCTCCAGAGACAGAACCAATAGCCTCTGTATATAGACATATGAGAGGGGATTTATCAAGGGAATTGGCTCCCATGTTCATGAAGGCTGAGAAGTCCCACGATATGGTGTCTGCAAGCTGGAGAACCTGGGATGCTGGTAGCATGGCTCAGTCCAAGTCTGGAAGCCTCAGAACCAGAGAAGCTGGTGGTGTAATTCTCAGTCTGAGGTGCAGAGGCCTGAGACCACAGAAATGCTGCTGGTGTAAGTCCTGGAACCCAAAGGCTGAAGAGCCCAGAGTTCTGATGTCCATGGACAGGAGAGAAAAGAGTGAATCCCAGCTCCAGCAGAGAGAGAAGTTTGCCTTTTTTATTTTGTTTTTGTTCTCTCTGGGTCCCCAGCAGGTTGAGCCTGCCCATATTGAGGGCTGATCTTTCCAACCTAGTCTACTCAGGCTCACATGCTAATCTCTGGAAACAGCCTCAAAGACACACCCAAAATAATGCTTTACCAGGTTTCCTGGTATTCCTTAAATTAGTCAAATTGACACCTAAAATTAACAATTACACTTGACTAATGAGATCTCAGCAGAGTATCTCAGATGTATGACAGCAAAGATTAGAACTTACTCTTCTGTTCTTGTTTTCTACAGCTCCTGGCACAAGTTGGCGTATTGTTAAAACTCTCACCAGTGGTGAATTGAGAGGGTGTATTGGTGGAAGGGAATGAAATGGGTTGGATGTCTCAGGCATTTCAGATTATGGGCAAAATGGTAGTTACTCAGATTGGGCATCACTGTTAAGCAACACTGATGCTCTACAGAGAGATGAAGAGCAGCCGAGGGGGAGCTAGAGGCATCTGAAAGCCAGGTGGGAAAGCCAGGGGGTGTCAATTGATTGTGTACAAAGAAATTCTCATCTCCTCTAGCAGGAGGACAGAAAAGAATGAGGACCCACCCTGGCACTTAAGAGTGTGATGGCCGGAGTGCAAAGACTGTCAAATGCACCACTAGGGCAGATCTGTTATGCCAAGTTGGGAAAACCTGGGATCCAGACACATGCTGTAGGGACGTCTAGGGGGTCGCCCTTTAGGATTTTGACTTCTTAAGACTCCTCTAATCTTCTGAGCTGCAGCTGTTGCCTGATCTTCCCCCATTAAGACCAAGCGTCCACCTGTCCACATCCCTCTCCCCAGTGCCCTGGAATCGGTGCTGAGGGCTCTTTCTCCCAAGGCAAAATGTCCTCCTTCTCTCTCTAGAACCTGCCTCCACATCTCCTCTTGGATATTGGGCCAATAATTGGGGTTAAGGTGCAGCACTACCCAGCTGGTGATGTGCTGGGCCTGATAAGGTGCTGCAAGACCTACTCAATATACCCTGACAGGAGCTGGAGAGTATGTGTGTGACTGGATTCTGCAGGTCCTTGACAAGACGGCCAAAACATAAAATTGGTTAGATAAGTGTATTTACTTGTATGTGCTCTCCTGATATACAGAATAAATATGTTTAACCTTGGCAAGGACTCCAAGAAATGGGCTCCTAGAAGCGTGAAAAAAGTGATGGCCCGTGCTAAGTAACGTTGAAATGCCAGAATTGTCGAGCAGACATTGGCAGAGTTGACAAGGAGGAAAGGATAAAGAGGCTCAAGGAAGTGAGCAACCAGAAATGGATATTCTACGTACAGTCAGATGTTCAGCCAGATGGTTATGTACTATAGGAAGGCCTAGAAGACACACCATTTACCAAAGCCACACAGGATGTGCCAGTGGAAAAGTGCCACTAAATGTTCCCTGCTGGCTCTCTGTAGACCAGAGCTGAAAGTGAGAAAGGCTGTAAGAGAATTTGGTTTGATGATTGCCATGAGGATGACAGTACCCCCAAATGGAGGTCAGGTGTCGGCACCCTAATAAACATGCTGCTTTCCACACTCCATCTCAGTATCTCTTTTCAGAGAACCCAACTTGCAACTATAAGAATCTGAGTTCTGTGCAAGTTAAATAGCAGTTATTTCACACCTAGACTCATCACAGTAGAATTTCAGAAAGTCAAAGAGAAAGAGAGAACCTTAAAAGCTACTTGAGAAAAAAAGAGCTTGCAAAAGAACAACAATTAGATTGGCAGCAATGTTCTTATTAGTAGCAGTCAATGACAGGGACAATAAATCACATCTTCAAAGGCTGACAGAAAGTGAATTTCAAATGGGGACTTGGAATCCAATTAATCTTTATTTAAAAGTGAGGGCAGAATGAAGACATTTTGAAACAAGCAAAGACTGAGAGATTTTACCACTCCAAAATCTGATGAGTGGACTACTAAAAAAGTTGTGCTTCAGCAAGAAGGAAATTGAACCCATGAAAAAAGTGGCATTCAAGTTATAATAACCACTCAGAAATTACTAAGTAATAGTAATAAACCTGTGTAAGTATAGACTATCCTTTCCTTCCAATGATTTTAGTGCTCATTATCCGTGTCTCTTTTGCAGTGCACTGCTTAGCTTAGAGTTTCCATTCGTATTTTATTTCTTACTTGTTATACAGTAGGCCCTTTATTCAGCCCCCAAATTTGTAAATAATCAGTTTTTAAAATGCTATTATAGCACTTGACAAGAGTTAATAAGGATATCCAGAGGAGTAGAAAACACAAGAGATTTTTTTAACATTTGAAAGCTGGGTGATTGATCCCATGTTCACCTCCTAAAGTCTGCATTCATATCGGTGTCTTGGCCAAAAGATCGGCCACCACAGCAGGTCTTGGGCATTCTGAGATGCTTACAGAGTTGAAACCATCAATGTTAAATCTAGGAGCTCCAAGGTGATATTGTATATATTGTATTTTGAAAGCATTATGGGACTAATATTTATTGAGCACTTACTACGTGTTATATATGTTAACATGTGGTTAATCCTCAAAGGAACTCTGTAAGTAAGCATTACTATTACTCACATATTATTGATGAGACAATTGATATTCAAGAAACTAAGTACTTTTTCAAGATCTCAACTAGAAAGGGGCAGTGGGAGGATTTGACACAGAGGAATGTGAAGATATAGAATCTCTTCTCATTCTTCAGCCTGTCAATTTTAAGACTCCTTTGCTCAACCTTTTAATTCTGGTATTTGTCCGGAGTTTTATTGTTGAGTTTATGGTATATCTCATTTACTTGCTCTGGCAGGATATTTCAGCAATCTTCCAAATCCACATGTCTAGCATGAACAGCCAGTGGTTTACCAGATGTCCATCAGGCATAGTTTCTCTCATTTAGTCATTAGCTCATTTATTCATTCAATATTTATCGAAAGCTACTATATTCCAGTCATTTTGCTAGGTACTAAGTGTCATTGTCACACAGGACATGGCATTGCCCTCAAGGATCCTCTAGTCTGTGTAGTTCAACATGTTCAAATCCATTTCCCTCTTATACCCCATCATAATAAACAGAGCCACCATCCACCCAGATTTCCAGGGTAAACATTTGGAAGTCATCCCAATCTCTTTCCAGTCTTTCATCCATCAATACAATTGGCCTCTACATTTTGCCAGTTTCAGTGTCCTCTCCTCAATGTCTCTATTTCCCATGCCTTCATTTACGCAGTCTTCACTTTTCAACTGAATTACTGTCATAGCCTCTTTAATGCTCTCACTACCTGCTTTCCACTTGGGGCCAGTCTCCACATATGCAAGTAGAAGTTTGAGCACATTATTCCTTGGTTTAAACCCCTTGAATTGCTGTCCTTTATGTACAGGATAAGATCCACACTCCTTCACACATCACACAAAGCCCTACATAGTGACATCCTCAACTCCTTCTCCAACTTTGACCTTGACCTCTAGACCCTCAAAACCCACCATATCGCTCTAGCCATAGCCATTGCATGCTTCTATGACCTTCCTTACAGTAGCCCTTTGGTCTGAAATGATTCTCCCAACCTAGAGCACATATGAAATCTACCAACCCTTAAATCTCAGCAAAATTATTACTCTTTTCTTAAGCCTTCCTTGACTCTTCCAGGGAGAATACACCATTCTCTTTTTTGAGTCCCTAAGATAATGTTATATATTTATATCATAATTAATATTTAATATTAATGCAAATTATTGATTTAAATATTTATTTAGAATATAAATTTGGTTATTTTAATACTTATTTTAATGTTTATTTTAATACTTAAGTAATATGAATTATTGATATACATTTATAGTAGTGATATAAATTATTAATATAATTAGTAATTTTTAGAGATTATATCATAATCCTAAAAAAATGTATTTGCTTACATGTCCAAATGTCTTCCCTAAAACTCCAAACTCCTGATGGACAGAAGCAATGTATCATTCATTCTCGCATGTCTGAGACCCAGCACAGTGTGTGGCACATGTCCTATCTGTCCAATTCAATTCACGTTTGTTGAATGAATGGAATGAATGAAGATGTGGCTCAGAAGGGCTTCCCAGAACGCCCTTGCCATGAGGGAACACGGGCTCACCGCTCTGTCCTTCCTCCTCGTAGAGGAATATGAAAATACCCAAATATGTTTTGGAGTAGCCCAGCTTTGTAACTCATTTCTGAGAGTCTCCTCTGGAAACACAAAGAGCCCTTGACTGATGCAGACCCGAAGCAAGTTTCCCTCTAAATCAATATCAAAAAATGCTGGCAGTTCCTCTCTTAAAACACTGCTTTAGAACCCCAATTTCCTCGTTAGAGTTGGATAAGGATTTTGCTCATCTAAAGTGAGAGTTTATAGTTGGAAATTCTGTTTTCTCTTAAAGCTAGCAAAGCAACAGTGCTCATCTGCTGTGAAATCCTGAAAAGAGAAGCAAATAATAACAGTGGGGAAAAATAATTTAGTACTCACTGTAAAGCACGGAGGTATTTCAAAATATCATTACCTTGAAGATTTAGCATGGTGAAGTGTAAATTCCGAGCAACGGGCTACATTTGTATTCGTTTGCCCTTAGACTGTTGAGGTTTTACTCCTTACTTCTACAAATGCATCTTTATGTTGTCCAAAATCTAGGGCTTTTCACTTTCCTTTTTACCAGATGGCAGTGCTAAAATCATTTTCAAAGTGAATATTTTAGCTTTCAAAAAATTAAAACACAAAATGGCATGTATAAGAAATTAGACCCATTATGTTTCGTTCTCTATTTTGTTAAATTTATTTTTAGAATATTTCATCAATCTGGACATTTTCACAGATATTTTTATCAGTTCAGCCTGTCCTATATTGCTTACCAGTCTGGTTGCTATGGTATGACAATGATTTTTTTCATTCTTTTCCAAACAAAAAATAACCTTTCAATCACAATGCAGTTAGGTTTAAAAACTGCATGCATACTCTCTTAGGCTATTTCAATCATACAAACCAACTGTACTTTAGCTTCTAACTATCTTTAATCTTCAATGCTATTAGAACAGGATTTGTGTCCTTGGGGACAGAGGATTTTTAATTGAAACCCAAACCCCACAGCACTAATAAAACAGTTGTGTGATGTTGCAATTTGAAGGTTATTTAAAGGAAGATCAGAGCAAAAGCTTGATTTCTTCAAGGGAAGTTAATAAACTCTGGTCCCAATTTAGAGACAGGGAAATAGAAGGAGGCATAATAATAAAAATAATTTAAAAATAATAAAACAATACATTTATATATACTCAGTCTCAGGCACTGTTCTAAGGGATTTACTTGTAATAACTTTTATTCCTCACAATCTGGGAGGTAGGTGCTATATAAAACCCATTTTGCACGTAGGAAAGAACAGTCACAAATAGTGGAGCCAGATCGTGGACCCTGGTGGTCTGGTGCTAGAGTCAGAGCTGAAACAGGCCATTTACCATGAGATATGTAAGAGCTCGCAGGCAGAGCTGGTAGTAGATTTTGACTTCCATTTCCATTTCTGTTCTTTGGCTACTGAATTAGCGGATCACAAGGACCCACTTTGATCTGTCTCTTCCAAAATATCCATCCAGCAACTGTACTAGTTTTGCACTTGATGGTTCACCTGTTCCAAGCATGTACACCATTCCCACCAGCTAGATACTAATGCTGAGGACAGGGGCTTTGAGGTGTCTTAAAAATCTGAGTGCCCACAGAGCCAAGCTTGGGCTGGGTGTGAGAGGGTGCTTGCTGAGGATCCCACCTGAGTGGCTGACCAGGGCTGTAATCACCACACAGAGGACTTCCCTTAGGACTCTCCTTCCCATTTCCCAACTTCCCCATCAAGTTAATGCAAAGGGTGAGGAATGGCCCAGAAGCAAAGCCTGCAGCAAAGCCAATCCAGGAAGATCTCACTGTGCTGCATCCCTGTGTCATCACTGCTGGAGGGGAAAGTGTGCCTGTGGTTAGGGAACTGGCAGACACACAGTGCCTCTAGCTTTCTAGTGTTCCCAAAGCTTCCTCTCGAGGCAGACCTAGTTCTCTTCCTGTTCAATTCATATTCAGATGGAGAGAGCCCATTCTGTCTCTTGATCGTCCATCTTCCTTGTAGCGGACACAGGTGCACAGAAGCATTTAGCCTTTAAGGACTTCATCATAGGAATGAAAGCTGCTAAAGACCAGATCAGATCAGGTGATGAGATAAGGACATAATTCTAAACGCTTTCCACAACTCTGTCTATGCAGTAAAATGCATACATTTGTAAAAGTTTTTAAGTTTGATATCACAGCTGTACTACAACTTCTATGAACCACAGGTACTTTTGCCATTGTGGGTTCCTTCCCCCATAAAAAATATTAAAAATGTTATTTCACGGCTGTGTTGGTTTAAAAACAGTATAATCCAGGTTGAACGATACTGATTTTTTTCTTCTGATTCTAGGAGAAATTAAAACATTTTCATAGGCCCCTAAAGGTATTGTGGACCCTGAGTACTAAGTTTCTTATGCCTAATGGAAAAGTCATTCCTATCAGGTGTAACTTACATATAACTTACATAAAGTGCTCAGATCTTAAGGGGATAGCTCAATGAATTTTTACATACGTAGGTACCCCTGTAACTAAGACTCAGATGAAAATAAGGGACATTTTTAGCATCCCGCTGGTGCTCCCAGCCCCCATCCCAGTCACTGCTGCCTCCATCACATCAGTTTCGCCTGCTTGTGACTTTCTTGAATGGAATTGCACAGAGTGTACTGTTGTGTCTGACTGATTTTGCTCAACACAGTATCTGAGAGATTTATCCGTGTTGTTACATATAACACAAGCTCATTCTTTTTTATTTCTGGATCATATTCCATTGTATAAATACAGCATAGTTTGTGTATCTGCTTTCCTGTTACGGATATTTGTATTGATTGCAGTTTTGGGGTTCTGTGAGAAAATCTGTTCATAGAACATTCTTGTACATATATTTGGGGGAATAGATATGCTTATTTCCTTTAGGCATATATCTAGATTTATAAAATATATATTTTCAGAGTTGTTGTTAAGATTTTTTCCAAATCAAGGTTAAACATTATTTAATATCCCTTTTTACCTGAAGTTTACTTTCTTAGCATTTGTTGTGACAGTGGTGCTAAAGGTCACTGACCCAGGTCTGAGATGTCTTACAGGAGTGGTTCTCAAAGTGCGGGCCTCGGACCAGCAGCATCGACGTAACCCAAACACTAGTTGGAAAATGCAAATTCTCAGGCCTTACCCCAGACCAACAGAATCAGTAATTCTGGCGGTGGGACCCAGAAGTCTGTGTTTTAACAGCTTCTTGGGTGATTTAATGTACACTAAAGTTTGAGAATCACATACAGATAAGGGAAACTTCCATCTTGGCCTCCAACAGACGGGTCTGGAGCTTGTTTGGGGCAGTTGACATAAGCACTGAATTTTCTCTCAGCTGTTGGATATTATTTTGGTGAGTGGAAAATAGAGGTAATTTTCAAAGATGGGAATACAGAAATTCTGCAGAAGAGGACACCTGTACGAGGGGCCTTCAAAAAGTTCATGGAAAGATTCATATTATCTTTTAATTCCATTTTTCCATGAACGTTTTGAAGTATGCTTGTATCAATTAGTCAGGGTCCAAGCAGACAACTAGAACCACAAGGACACACACACACACACACACACACACACACACACACGCATGCATGCACATAGAGATGATTAATTTTATATCTCAACTTGACTAGGCTATAGTGCCCAGTTGTTTGGTGAAACATCTGTCTAGAGTTTGCAATGAAGGTATTTTTTAGATATAATGTTTTAGATTTTTAGCTTTTTAAAATTTTTAGATTTTCTAGATGTGATTAATGTTTAAGTAGACTTAGGGTAAATCAGATTACCTTCCCAATGTGGGGGTTCCTCTCCAGTCATTTGTTGGCCTTAAGAGAAAAGACTGACGTCTTCTGAACAGGAAGGAAATCTGTCTCCAGACTGCCTTCGGACTCAAAAGCGCAACATCTACTCTTGCCTGTTCTAAAATTTGAGACTTGCCAGCATCCCAGCCCCACCCCAACCGCATCAGCTAATTTCTTAAAACAAATGTCTGTGGGGCCGGCCCGGTGGTGCACTGGATAGTGCGCCGCTTGGGAAGTGCGGTGGCGCTCCCTCCCGAGGGTTCGGATCCCACATGCGGACCGGTTCCTGCTCAGTGAGCGAGGCACGGGAGCAACGCCGAGGGTTGCAATTCCGTTGCCGGTCCCCGGTCTGGTACGGGGGCAACACTGAGGGTTGCGCTCCGTTGCCAGACACGGAAAAAAGACAAAAGACAAAAAAAAAAAAAAAAAGTCTGTGTGTGTGTGTGTGTGTGTGTGTGTAACACATAATACATATTGAGTTTGGTATATTGTCCCCGCAAAGCTCATCTCAAAATATGATCACCAATGTGGCAGTATTGGGATCTGCTTAGGTCATGGGGGGCAGATCTCCCATAAATAGATTAACGCCCTCCCTGGGGTGGGGGTAGTGAGTGAGTTCTTGCTCTATTAGTTCATGTGAAAGTGGGTTGTTTAAAAGACCCTGGCACCTCCCCCCTCTCTCTCTTGCTTCCTCTCACATGTGATCTTGTACCTGCCGGCTGCCTGCCATTTTCTGCCATTAGTAGAAGCAGCCTGAGGCTTACACCAGGTGCGGCTGTCCCAGAATCATGAGGCAAATAAACCTCTGTCTTTATAAATTACCCAGTCTCAGGTATTCTGTTACAAGTAACAGAAACAGACTAGTACACATATACACAAACATACATCCCATTCGTCCCATTTCTCTGGAGAACCCTGGCTAATACACACACACGCATATGTGTCTGTCTATTATCCATCTATTTATTATCTACCTGCCTATCTATCTGTCCATCTATCTGTCTAATCTATTTATCTATCATTTCTATCTATCTATCTTAGTTTGCTAGGCTGCTGTAACAGAATGGCA
Organism: Galeopterus variegatus; assembly: GCF_000696425.1. Taxonomy (NCBI): domain Eukaryota; kingdom Metazoa; phylum Chordata; class Mammalia; order Dermoptera; family Cynocephalidae; genus Galeopterus; species Galeopterus variegatus. The sequence goes on along the minus strand of NW_007729359.1, from coordinate 134,721 downwards.
CACACTGGGTGGCTTAAAGCCGCAAAAATTTATTTTCGTGCAGTTCTGGAGGCTCAAAGTCCAAGATCAAGGTGTCGGCAGGTTTGGTTACTCCTGAAGCCTCTCTCTTTGGCTTGCAGATGGTCACCTTCCTGCTATCTCTTCTCAGAATGTCCTAATATCCTCTTCTATTAAGGACGCCTGTCAGATCGGATCAATGCTCATCCTAACAGCCTCATTTTGACCTAATTGGCTCTTTAAAGTCTCTATCTCCAAATACTGTCACATTTTAAGGTACTGGAGGTTAGGGCTTCAACATAGGAATTTTGGGGGAACACAATTCAGTCCATATCTCTTGGTATCTGTCTACTATCTATCTATTTTCCATCCACACATCCACCCATCATCTATCTGTCTATCCATCCATCCATTTCTACTTATGTATCTATGTGTCTGCTTCTATCATCTATGTGTTATCCATCCACCCATCTGTCCACACATCTATCCACCCATCTGTCCACCCATCTGCCCACCCATCTGTCCATCCATCTGTCCACCCATCTGTCCACCCATCTGTCCATCCATCTGTCCACCCATCTATCCATCCATCTGTCCACCCACCCATCTATCATCTGTCTATACACCCATCTATTATGTTTTTATCTATCATCAGTCTATCTACCCACTCATCTATTATCTACCTACCTATCCACCCACTTATTATCTATCTATTCATCATCTCTCTATCCATCCACCCATCTATTATCCATCTATCATCTATAAATCTATTTCTCTATCATCTATCAGTCAATCAATCAATCTATCATCTATCTATCATTCAGAACTTGTTACAAGAATTTGACCTTCTGCAATTGTGGAAGCTGCTTGAGCAGCCTCTAGGTGGCTATTGTCCTTGCCTCTGACACTGGAGCCTGAAGTCCACATGTCAGGTGGTTAGAAAGTGAAGACAGATGTGAAGAGAGGGCTGGTCAAGAACAAGCTGGAACCCGCACGCGTGAGCCCATGAGGATGGACTAAAATCTATGAAATGTGTTATGACTTGGACCGTGGCAATAAGGATGTCCTGCAGAAGCTGGGGCCTTTGGAGCTAAACACACACCTGGCCCAGGCACCGGAAAAGCTTAAGGAGTCACTGAAGTATTTGTTGAGTGTCTTAACCTCCCTGAGACTCAGATTCGGTGTGTGAAGATGAGAATAATAGTATTGTTGGGGGAGGGTTGGCAGACTTACATGATTAAATACATGTGTGGTCTTTGTTGTTTTTCTGTTGTCCTTAAAATTGAAGACACTAAAATAAAATTGATCCTGATTTGCTTTTTGACGATGGTGTGTGCTGGTGTAACATAGAGACACTTATTTTTCAGAGATTATTGACAAATGCCTACTTTCATAAACTCATCTTTCCTTCATCAATTGATTCATTGGGAGAAATAGGAAATTCATATGCTACTTTTGAGCAGAGCAGAAAGTGAAAGAGGAGGTACAGGAAAAGGTAAGCTCTTAGTGAGGCAATTTACAATATGTAAAAAGTTTTAAATATAGCATCCATTTTCCCCCTAAAAGCAGTGGTGTTTTGTATTTTATTCGCATCTTTATTACTAAACTATATTTTAACTGTCCACATTTTGGTTGCAAAGCTCCTTGGGGGCAGGAACCCAAGTACTTAAGACTTCCTCTAGCATAAAATAGTGCCTCCAAAATATTTATGTTGAATTGAGTGAGAATCCATCTCTTTATAGCTGACTTTGTTTACAATCTTTAGTAAAAACTAAAAGAGAGCTACAAAAGCATATATTTATATTCTGTTTAGAGAGACTACTTTGAAAAAAAAGATGATTGGCTACCCTCCTTGGTTGTATATGTCTGGTGTCTTCTCTATGATTTCTCACTGAGGAAAGGCCACACGAACACACAGCAAGACGCAGGCCAGGCAGAGAGTCCTCACCAGGAACCCAGTTGGCCTTGATCTCGGATTTCCCAGGCTCCATAACCATGAGAAATCAATGTCTGCTGTTTAAGCCACCCAGCCTGTGGGATTTTGTTACAGCAGCCTGAGCAGACTAATAAGACACATAATGATAAAGGGCTCAGGCTCTGATGCTCAAATACTTGCTCCACCATTTACCAGATGAGTTTCTGCATTTCTGGAAGTTTCTGAGCCTCAGTGTCCTCAGCTGTAAAATGAGAATCTAATGGGACCCAGCTCATTGCAGAGGGCAATGTACAGGGCTGGTAAACCTGGTGCATGGGAAACACTCAACAAATATCAGAGATGTTGGTTGTGGTGGAGATGGAAGCACCATGTCTATTAAGTTCCCATCCTTCAGTAATCTACAATTTAGAGCAGCAGACTGAAAATTCAGCTTAATTTTCTGTGCTTTTTTCTTTTTTCTTTTCTCTGATTGCTGGATAAATTCTTCTTTATTTTTTTATAGAGGGAAAACAAAAAGACCCCCCTCCCCACCATCCCCCCAGTTCAATTGAGGGCTGCTCTGGTGTTGTGCTAAATGACATTCAGGCAGAACATTGGGAAGCCCGTTGCCTGTGATTTTCACTGTCCTTATTACTTTCTAGCTGCCCTTAACACTCTGCCATTTGGGCTATTGTAAGGTAAGAAGGATGTTTACGACCAAGAAGATGAAAGTCCTTTGCACGTGGCCTCGAGCTCTCCAGAGGAAATGTGCCTCCAAGTTGTAACAAACAAATAATAAATCAGCAGTGTTTAGAGCAAGAGGGTTAAGACTCCTGGCTTCACTCGGAGGGAACGTGCAGAGCTTTGCAGGCGTGGGTTGCAGGTTTCTAAGTTTTGAGGGAAGTATAGCCTTTTGTCAAGAAAATATTCTGATATTTCCTCCTATTCAATTAGAATATATTGAATTAAAGGTTTTAGAGGGCTGTATAATTATATTTTAGCACAGGAAAAATTGAAGTAATAATAAAATATTTAAGCACACACACACAAACTCTGTACTTTCCTCTCAGTTTTGCTGTGAACCTAAAACTGCTCTAAAAAATAAAGTCTATTTTAAAAAAAGAACAGAATTTCTTAACAAAATTAATGTTTATGATTATAAACTTTGATCATAAATGGTATACTAGGCATAATAAGCTTAAGCTTCTCTCCAAATTGGCCAAACACTTGTCTCCTACATTTAGGGAAAAGGACACATCAGCATTTATTGTATAAATGCACACATATATGTATACCAATAATGTACCTTCTTCAACTGGTTCAGGGAAGTGCCCTATTTAAATGCTGTATTTCTTTATGATAAAACATCAGAAATGACATAAATGGTGGAGATTTCAGGAGGAACGGCAGGTCAGTAGAAGAAAGTGCTTTTGATCTGGGACATTTGGGGCACCTCTCAGTTAATTAGACCATAGAAAAATTGCCAAAGGGTCACTCCTGTTGCTTAACATCCAGGGATGCAGACTCTTTAGCTTTGTGAATTTCCTGGGATTTGATTGCTTGTTGTGTAAACTTAAATTATAATAGCAATTCTTTGAATCTGATATTGAGCTTTTACTTTAAGCCTAGAACTGCACGTGCTATTGCTAATCCTTGCAGAAGCCCTAAGTGGTGTTTGCATCATTTAGGGGTCCTCGTGACAAGCAACAGAAACTAACATCGTTACTTTTACCAAAAGAAGGAATGTGGTAGGCCTATGGAAGGGAGAGAACAGTCAAACACACAGGCTTCAGGAAGAGCAGGTTTGGGGATTTAGAAACAGGAACCAATGAGCAGTTTGTTCTCAGGCGGTTTCTGATTGTCTTTGGACCCTGGCTCAAGTCCTACAAATAATGGTGGTAGTGGCAATGGGTGTCTGATTGTCCTGGCTTGAGTTGCTCTTTACCTTTACTTAGATTGAGAGTCCCCCCAAGATTGCATGGAATGGGGTAGGCTTCATCCACCAAGGCACGCTGTTACCAAAAGAGGCAAGGAAGAGATGCCGCGAAGGCAAAGATGAGAGTATCTTCTATAATATTACCCTGATTTTAAAGGTGAAGAAAGCAGTCAAATATGTTTATTTAGGGCCGGCCCGGTGGCGCGCTGCTACAGTGCGCCGCTTGGGAAGCGCGGCGGCGCTCCCGCCGAGGGGTCGGATCCCACATGCGGACCAGCCGCTCACTGGCTGAGCGAGGTGCGGGAGCAACACCGAGGGTTGCGATCCCGTTGCCGGTCCCGGTCCGGTGCGGGCGCGACACTGAGGGTTGCGATCCGTTGCCGGTCATGAAAAAAGACAAAAAAGGAAAAAAAAAAAGTGTTTATTTACATGCCAAGGCATGTGTCTCATGACAACCCTGAGATTGGAACCTTTGTCTAATAGCCAAGCACCTGCTCTTCCCCCACCGCCTCCTCTGTCAACGCCTCTCTTTTCTACGGAGCATAACAGCATGAGAATGACACCCACTTCCCAGAAGATCTGCAGTGGGCGTGAGTTTCTAAGCCTTCTGAACTCCTCTGGGGAAAGGTGTGGTCTCCACATAAATGAGTCTCCATCACTGGGTCTGAGCTCTATTCATGCATTTCTGCTTTTCCCTTGTGTGCTTCCACGGTGTTTATTTCCTCTGCTCCCCTGCTGCCGGCCTCCCTCCCCATGTAAGCAAGTTAGGAGGACTTGGTAAGTCAGCCAGGCTGGGTGGGGACAGCGGGAGAAGCACAGGAGGAGTCAATCAAACAAAAAGGAAGCTGGGTCTATTTCAGTGTCCCTGTGGAGCAGGGACAAGTCAGCTCACCCGTGCTGATCCACTTTGTTCTCTTTTTTTCTCCTCCCACTCTTGCTGTCTTTCTGTCTCTGAAAATAATAGTTCCAAAAAACCTTGCTTTAGGTTGTGTCACTAACTGGAAATACCCAAGGCTAGCTAGACAGGCAGCAAAGTGTAATTTTGAATTAAAATTAGAGATCTGGGCCTATTTCAGGAGTTGTAGTTATGGGGTGGTGACCAAGTGCTCAAGCTTAAGCTAATTTCTTGCCCAATAACAAGCACCAAAGATGTAAGAAGTGGCTTAGTCAACTTTTAAAAGTAGCTGGACTCATGACTCAAGAGAAAAATGCTATTATGTTTTTAAAATATGTAGTATAAACAGTTTACACAATGCTAAAAATTTCTGGTTGATGTTAATTTAAATATGGTTAATTCTATTTTTAAAATACTCAAAAAAGTTGTTTGGTTATACTGGTCATTTAGTCCAAAGTGGTAGTTTGAGCTAGGGCTTTAATTTATATTATTAGAGGAGAAAATGTTTATCAAGTACCTAGGGCAGTGACTGGTATATGAAAGCTGCTTAACAAATGTTTATTCCATTCCTTTTGAGAAATAGAGGAACATTTAGTTAATCATTCCTCTCATACTCACATACTTTACTATTCTTATTTACTCAATGCTTTCTGAATACCTTCCAGGGCCAAACACATGTGATTCTCCATCCTGAAACCCATCAGCACGTTCTGTCCCCTCCTTGCTACTCAAAGTATGGTCAATGGACCGGGAGCAGCAGTACCTGGAAGCTTCTAAGATCAGAGAATCTCCAGTCCCAGCCCAGCGCTCCAGAATCTGAATCATATCTCAAGGTAATAGGTATACAGATTAAAATTTGAGAAGCTCTGATCTACTGGCTTGGATTTGAGCTTTGTGTCATGGAATAAGATCTTGCTCCTGACTCTTCTTCAACGCCTGCCGCTTCCCTCCTTAGGATTTGAACTGAAATTCCCCAGACACACAAAGCTATTTCCTGTCTCTGGGCTTCTTCTGTGCTGTTCACTTTGCCTAAGATCTATTTCTCTTTTTTTGTCTTGTTAATGTTTTTGTCTTTCTTTAAGGCATACAAGTGTTTGTTCATTTTTTCATTTATTCACTCCTATTATATATTCATTGAGTACCTACTGTATGCCAAGTGCTATGCTCAGGCACCGCCTCTAAGAAAGCCCCCAGTGAGGTGGATGTTTCTTTCTGCTCTCTAATGTACCAGGCACAACTCTATCATTGATTTATTATGCTATTCTGACATTGCTGGTGACATTGACCAGAGGGAGCAGGGAGCCCGCTGTAGTTCTCTTTATCTCGCCTGCACTTAGCATACTTCCTGGTCTTCAGGAGATGCTCAGGCAGTGTTTTGTTGGATTGAACTGTTGCACTTAGAGGAAGAAGTGATTGGGTCAGCACCACAGCAGGTGATCTCTGAAGTTATTTTTGACCCTAAGTAAGCATCCCTTTTGCCCAAAGACCACACCCAGACACTCTCACAGCCATATGCCTGGGGGGTACAGGGGCACCTCTCTCTAATTTACTCAAGGGCCCCATATTGGCCAGTGGCAGTAGTGACATAATCCCATACTCACACACACACTGAACAGATCTGGGAGCTGAGAGCGTCACAGAAAGGAAGGATTCAGCACGGGGAGCTGAGAAGATGATCACCGTGGGAGGCACAAGCTGGGCTTTGTGGCTGTGGTCTCCTTGCCAAGCCTTTCCCAGCTGTAACTACATTGCTCGTAATCTGAGCTGCATGTCATCTTGTAAATTATGACCAGTGTCAAGTTTCCTTCTGGTCCCCCTACCCCATGGAGAGACATGTTTGTGGGCAGCCCCAGTGGTGGCAACCAGTGAGGGCATGCATCTTTGTTGGCGTAGGGCAGTAGTCGCAGGAGGGCAATGAAAGCAAGGACTTTGCTGTGATGAGCAGGAACTATAAAGGGACATTACAGAAATGATTAGGAATAAATGAAGTAAATCGAATAATGAAGTCAAAGAGAGATGGAAGAACCTATTAAAACATGGACCGTAGAGCTAGTCTGCTTGAGTCCAGAACCCCAGCTCTGCCTGTGAGGTGCTGCATGATCTTGAGCAAGTTGTTAAATTCTCTATGCCACGGTCTCCATCTACAAAAGGGGAATAATAATTATCATTATTATTAACCTTGTGAGGATTAAGCAACTTATTTATAACATACTTGGAATAGTGCCTGACATTATCCCAAGCACTATACTGTTTAACAAATAGAAAATTTGCATTTGCTTGAAAATAAAATTTAACGCCTCATTCTCTTTTGATCATTGTAGGTTTATGCGATTATTCCCAGCACTTCGTAGTATTTCCCTGGGTTTACAGTAGGAGTGTGTATGTCTTTAAGCCGTTGAGCAAGGCCTTAAAAAAATGAGCAAAAGGGAAACAGCTGCTTTGCCTTTGAAAAGATTTGCCAAGCTCACATAGTTAAATTTAATGACTGGGTGTTTTAAACCCTGAAGAACAATGTAATTTGTGTCATTACTGCTACAAAGGATGACTCTTTGGTGAGCATTTCATTTTGGTTGTCTAAAAACCTAACTTGAACAAAAGAAGCAAAAACAAACACAAAAACAGTAATGGAAAAACTCTAATTAGGCTTTGGTGAAAGATTGTCTGGTTCTGTCCTGTCTTCACAGAACAGAATAAAAATAACATTGACACCTGCAAAATTATTTTTCTTAGCAAATATTTTAATTTTTTAAGTAATATTTGTGGAGGACTGTACGATTCTGGGAAGTGAGGAAGTGGCTAGAGAGCAGGGAGGGCTGGAACCCAACATCTAAATGTCTGTTACACTGACAGTATCTCTTCGAATCCTCCCAAAACTGTAAGGAGATATTCCCTCTGTTTTACAAGAGAACACTGAGGCCCAAAAATGTTTTGTAACTTAAACAAGTTCATGCAAGCAGTGAGTTATAGAACTAGAATTTGACTCTAAGTCTGCCTGACTCTGAAACCTATGCCTGCTTCAAAGTTTGTTTGCCTTTTTAAAAATGGGAACAAAGCATGCATATTTAAATCTCTTCCATGTACTCATAGTTGCTAGGAATCAGACATTAAATGGTCATGCAATTCATTGATATTGATTGTGTCTCCCAAGTTTTATGTATTAGAAGCTTAATTCCCACTGTAATTGTTGAGAGTGGAAAATCCTATTATGGCAAGTGAAAGGTGGGACCCTAAAGAGATTAGATTGTGGGTCCATGTCGTAGTGAATGGATTAATAACGGTGGTCTGAGGGCTTTGAAAGCACAGCACATGAGATTCTCTCTCTGCTCCACCATTTCTGCCAAGTGAGACCCCTGGGTCACTATTGCCACCACCAAGACCCTTATCAGATGTGTTCCCTGCATTGTGGAATCCCAGCCTCCAAAACTGTAAATGGTAAATTTTATTTTCTTTATGAATAACCCAGTTTCAGGTATTTGTTATAAGCAACAGAAACAGATCAATACATTCAGGTATATCTAATGATTTATTTTTCCTCATGTAAGACAGATTTTGGTTTAGCAATCATGGGGAAAAACTCAATGACAATGATGATGATGATGACGATGACAACCACAATGGCAACAGTGATGACGATGACAGAGACCACCTTGGAAGATAACAACCTTCAACTGATGACGTCATCTTGGTTTGGAAGCCTCGATTTCCACGTTAGTACAGTAAATCCCAACTACTTGACCAAAATCAGTATCTTTGATAAAATTCAAAAGAGAGTTTGATGATTAAGGCTGTTACCCACTCATAAGGGGAGTTGGGAAGCTTGTAGTACTCCTTAGGGGACAAGTAACTCACAGAGCTGATGGCTAGCTGAGAGGGGCTTTTCTAACTGGGCATATGTTCTTTGGAACATATGCGTTTCCTACTACTATTACACTCTAGGTCAAGAAGTCTCTTCCTCCAGAGAAGGCAGGAAACCATTTCATTTCTCTTCTTGACACTGAGCCAAGCAGTCGATTAAGTCTGCAAGTCAATTGCAGAGCACTTCCTTTAGTTGTTGTTGTCAAACATAACATGTTTGTGGATGTGTTTAGAATGGGTTCAAAGGCATCTGCGAGGAAAGGTCCTTGACCCTCACTATAGAGTAACCCTTGGGTCAGATGCTGTCCATTCTTCCTACAGCTACTACTCCAGCCCCACTTTGATGGGCCAGAGAGGCTCATGGTATACGAAAAGAAAAGTGCTCTAAGTTCAGAAAATCGGGGGTCCAGCCTGGTCTCAACATCGTCCCACCAGCTCTATGACTTTGAGCAAATTATTGGGAGGATGAGGTGAATTAACATATTTGAAAATGCCTTTTTAACTGAAAAAGCACCATATAATGTTTAATGTGTGTAAACAGATAGTGATGTGTAATAGTAAATTTTCTCTGAGCTTTTCTTCTTTTCTGCCATATCCTTCTTCTCCCATCAGAGCTTTTACCATGCTTCTCCAAACATCTAGGAAAACAAGAAATAAAGTTTCCTAGATAACTTGGATCTCCCTATGAGGAATCTTTCAAAAGTTGCATTTGAGTAGTAGGAATGAAGTTAGTTGAATTTGCTTAAATACACATATTTTGGGAAGTCAAAACAGAGAAAGATGTTAGTCAGTCCTGCAGGAGAAAAAAGTCACATAAATACATTGCCTTCTCCTCTGGCTCTAATTCATCCTCTCAATTTCTGCAACAGCTACTGCTGTTTCCTCAAACCTTCTCCCTTCCCCTTTTTGCTCAAACCTTCTTCCCCACCTCCTTTTACACACTCTCAGCCTATACCTCCTACCTCTTATTGAAAATAGAAGCCATCACACAAATCTCCCCTCAACTCCCAAATTCCAAACCTACAAACAATCCTACATCTGCCCCATCCCTTCCTTCTTAGAATAAAAACACAAGATATTTTTTCTCCATCTAAGTTTCTGGACCCCGTTCCTTCTGACGTCCCTGAAGAACCTCATTATACCAACTATGCCTTTTCTCCTTAACCCTCTACTCTCCTTAATGGACTATTTCCATCAGCATCCAGTCACTGAATACTAGCATCTTCCATCTGAAAGAAAAGAGAAACACAATAAAATCACCCACTGACAGCACAGTTCCTTGCAGCTACTGCCTTAGCTCTCCCCCTTCTTCCAGCCAAATTTCTAGAAAGCGTTGCATCTCTTCTCGTCTCTGCTTCCATGCCACCCCCACGCAGCACAGCGCCCTTGCTATTTGCCTCTTGTTTCCACCACTCCACTAAAGGCTGCTCTTGCTTGGCCACTGATGCTGCTAATTCCCTTAGAATATCAAGTCCTATCTTACTTGATCCTCAGAAACTTGTGGCACAAGCACCCACTTCTTGAGACATACTTTTTTCTTGTGTTTTGTGACTCTACACCTTTCTTGTGTGTCTCCTATTGCTCCAGCCATCTCAGCTCAGTGTTCTTTGAGGATGCCTGTCTCTCTCTTAAGCTTGTTACACCTGCCCCCCATCTCATCCACACCCCTGAACTCTGTAATCACCTGAGTGCTTGTAACTCCCAAACCCTTGTGTCTAGCCCAGCTCTCTTCCTGTATCTAACTGCCTGGTGGACTCTACTCAACATGCCTAAAACCAAACTTATTTTTCCCCTAAATCCACTCCTCCACTGTTCCCAGTGACGATGTAGCAGGTCACTTCCTTGCACAGACACTTCCAGTGCTTTCCCGTTAGACTTGAAGTGAAATCCAGGCTCCGTACACTTTTCAGGAAGCTTCAGTCCTGTGGACCGACGTCTTCAGGCCCTGGCCCTGATACTCCATGACAATCTATGCTCCAGCTATTTTGACTAATGATGGTGCCCCTGACCCCCCTTGCTCCACCCCCCTGTGCCTTAGCACAGGCCCTTCCTTCCACCTAGAACATTCTTCCTGAACCCACCCCTGCTCTGCTGCTAACTCCTGCTCAGCCTAGGTTTCATCTTCACCGTTGTTCCTTCCAGGCACTGATTGGAATCCTCTCCTATGCACACTGAACTTTCCCTAATAAATTACTTATCACATTAAACAAAATTAGGAGACTCCCAGAAGTCACAAGCCAAGTGTTCCCTGGAACTTCTTCACATCTCCCCCACACACTGCTGGGGTAATGGGGCCTCCCCCATGCTTTTGTGGCACTTACTACATTCTATTCCAAATATCTTTTTATATTTGTCTGGGCACTGGGTCACAAGCTTCTGGAATGTTGCTAGAAATGTGAAGCATCAATAAATGTTTGTCAAACTGCAGACTTAAAACATAATTTGTTATGGCTTCCTAATATCCCATTATTTAATTGCTATTAGATAGTATAAGTGACTTAGCTGTTCTCCTACTTTTAGCCATTTAAGGTTTTGTTGTTGCTTGTTATTATAAATAATTCTGTGATGAAGATCTTCATGATCATATCTCGTTTCTGTTGTTTCAGATTATTAACATTATTAACATGAGTCCTAAAAGTAGAGTTATTCAGGCAAAGGGTATTAATCATTTTAAAGACTTTGTTCCTCCTCAGCTACCTCAACATGTAATATTCATTGCTAATAATTGATGTTCAACATTATGATACAGTATATAGATAAAGAAAGAGATTTCTTTTGATTAATTTCATTGTCACTAGAATGATGTATTTCTTGGAGCAATTATGAAAAGCCAGTATCTCTTTGTTGGGTCATTTGTTAGGAGTCATGATCGCCTTATCACTTGCAATCATGTTAGAATGTTGAGAGACATAAGGTGTAACAATGATGTGGAGAGAAACATGCAAATTCTCCACGTCCGTGACTGTTGATTTGGTTCTCTACCTTGTTCAGTTAGGATGTCTTCTGTGCTTACTGACTCAGCTGATTCGACAGCTGGCCGTCCCTGATGCCCTGGCCCAACTGGGCCCCACACGCCTTTCTGCTCCATGATGGGGCTACAGGCTAAGTCGTTCTTTGGTTAGTTTGTAGGTTTCAGCCTCATCATCTGCAGGAAGAGAGAAGGATCAGGATTGTCAAATGGACAGGATGGAGGCTGGGGGTGGGTGGGTTGGAGAAGTTATTTAGGCAGAAATGGTGACTAGAGAGTAGAAAATGGAGCAGAAGGTGAGTGTTCTCCCAGCTGTAGAGACAGCAGGGCTGATGAATAGATCAGGAAGATAGATAGATAGATAGATAGATAGATAGATAGATAGATAGATAGATAGATAGATAGATAGATAAATAGATAGAGAAAGAGATTGAGAGGCAGACTCTGAGAAAAGCATCTTGTATCTGGCAATTGGGAGGACGATGGTGTGATGACTTTTGCCGGAAGAGTTTGTGATCAGGTGGGAGTGGAGTGCAGACTTCGACAGGCCAGTGGAACTCTGTGGTGGCAAATAAGTGATGTCATAGTGGACATTTGAGAGAAATTGCTGATGAACTGAAAAATGTGTGTTGTATTTAGCTCATTATTATTGTCTGTAAGAAGCAGGTTGCAAAAATTTTACTTGCATTAAACTATTTTATTCGTTATCATTTAATTTCTTTAGACTGATTTTATTAGTTGCCTATGAGAGAGAAGCTAAAACTACAAACTGTTAAAATATCTCAGATTTCTCCTTCTCTTTATCTCTGCTTCACTCTGGGCAAATGAAAAGTGAAAAAGAAATACGAGGGTGCTTCAGAACATTCACAGAAAGATTCATATTATCTTTCAATTCTATTTTTCCACAAACTTTCTGAAATACCCTTGTACTGTGAAGTTTTGTGGATCTTGGTATTTAATGGTTTATAATCAGAAAATAGGTCATTATGTAGTACCCACTGCCTCTAATGACCCATACAATAAGATGATTCTAGAGGTATGACAGATGTGAAGTGGATATAGTGTCTAAAGCCTTTTATTTTGTTGTTGTTGTTGTTAAATAAAGGATTAAACCTAGTCCAACCATCTTCCTCAAAGAACACTAGAATAAGATTCTAACTCCAGGCCTGTGAATTAGCTGAAAGCCTACTCTAGTGTTTAATCACCTGAACTTTCAGGGAGTTCCTCCTTCAATTTCATGTAATTATTATATTTTTAAACTATTTGATCTAGATTGGCTTTCAGGAGAGGGCCACAAAGCAGCCTCCTGTTGCCTATGGAGTGGGTGTCAGGCTGCTTTGTAGCCTGTCTCTGGATTCCTGGATGAAAACTCTCAACCCAATTTGTGGAGCCTGGGAAGCCTCCTGCCCCTGCCGTGTGCCTCCTGCCTCCAGGTCCCCACTTTTGTGGGCCAGTGGGCTCCCCTCACATCAGGGTCTACTCTTATGATCAGCAGACCCTTCTCCTTTGCTAAATCAATCTCCATATCTCCTTCTGTGTTTCATTTGCAAAACATTTAAAAATATCTTATCTCTTGATATCACCTGCCCTATTTTTTGTTTTTGTTGGTTATGTCTTAACAATTTCCTCCCTATAATTGTAGTAGGGTCTTGGGAGAAAGATAAGTACCTTCAACCTGCCTTTTTTTCCTCTCAACTCCTTATAAACAAAATTCGTTTCCAGGATTTGGGGTAGATAAGGACAAGGTTATAAATTATCATAAGTTTTACAGAGTCTTCTTATCTTTGGACATGCATTGCCCCCACGGATCTGCTGTTCCAGCTGGCTGGCCAGAGTATGTCTTTCTGAAGGAATACAGCACCTGCCTGCTTAGGGCTGATCCAGCAGTTGCCAGCAGGTCTGGAGGGGAGGAAAAGTATTGAACTGAGGACAGCCCTACCCCACTGTGCCTGGGGAATGTTGAGAATGGGGGGTTTCACATTGCAGCCCAAAGTCCCCAGCTTTTGAACTTATTCACTACTGACTCATTTAAAGGGAAAACAGCAGGCATGTTTTCTTCCTTTGCCTATCAATTCTGCATCACCAGAGAGACCCAGTAGCTGCACTTAACGTCATTTAGGAGAAAATAAATGTCTGTTGTGTAAGCCACCCAGTCTGTAGTATTTTCTTATGGCAGCCTGAGCTAAGGGAATCCCTGATGTACAATGATGGTAATAATGGGTGAATACCCAGTGTATGCTGGGCTTATCGTGACCCTCATAATACCCTCATAAGTGCAGAAACTGGAGATTAGCATACTGGGGTCTAAGGAGGTTAAATGATTTGCCCAAAGCCAAAAGAAAAAAAGCAACTAGAATTCTAAATGCATTTCTAGTGCATTTCTCACAGTGTACCTTATTTTATTTATTAATTTATTTGATTTATGAAGAAAGGATATATTTCTTTTTTATTTAATAGTGTCTACTAAAATATTTCAAACAACTAGACAGAAGGGTGAATAATTTGCCCCAGTTCTCCTATTGGATCCAGGAACCAGGGGGCGGCTACAACCCAAATCTAATTACCAATCATCTAATTGAAAGAGTCAGAAAGATTGGTCCTCCAGAAGCCCTATATAATAGACCTTAAATTGGAAAAAGTTTCAGTTTTAAGGAGAATCAGGATAATTTAGTTAATCAGGTTGCATTTAATTAGTTAGATTACTGTTTGCAAAGAGTTTTCCATGTGCTGTCACATTTAGTCTTCACAACAGCATTTGTGATAATGATAATCCTTGTATTAAAGAAGAGAAAACTGAGGTTAGAAGAAGTTAAGTGATTTTCCCAAGCTCACTTAGCTGGTCCGTAACAGAATCCAAACATCAGTCCAGAGCCTTTGATGGTAAAACTCATGCTCTTCCTACCGAGGTTAGGAACACCAGGAGGAAGAGATGGACTCCCTCTTAGGTACAATTGTTTGTTGTGGCTGATCTCATTGTTTCCTGTTCCTTGAATCAGTGCCAGGCAACTAATGGTGACCTAAAACCAAGATTCTCTTTGATTCATAAGCCCCATGTTGACAGTCACTGAATGTTTAATAATCCTGAGTTGGTAATAATGATAGCAGCAATAAAGTAGTTGGCAGTGTGCATAAATACACTGTTGGGAAAACCTTAGAACAGGGCCAACAACCCCATGACATACATGGTATAAAAATCTAGACTGGGAAACCTGTTATATGATCAAACCATTAAATATGCTTGTCCTCTGAGGAATCAGGGTAAAACAAATGAAGGAAGAAGCTCAAATAGATTAGTCCAAGTTGCAACAGAAAAACGAGGTGGACTTAATGTGAAATACAAGGTCAAGCTCAGCTAGCTTAAAGTATCCAGGATATCAGATAAATGGTGAGTACTAAAAAAATTAAAGCTTTAATTGAAGTCTTGGTAGTTACTTAAGATACCATGGAACCATTTGAAGCTCCACAAAAGTTAATTGATTTCACCTAAAATGCACTGTAACCTAATAGAGAGTTGGAACATGAGTGAATACCATGATCCAAACAAAAAAGATTCAATGTAGGGACAGTTAACATGGAACTTAAGTGAAAATTTTAGAAACTAAGACAAAGGAATGGATAGCACTGTTAAAAGAAATCAGGCATGTTTTCATGGAAATGGAATAAAGGAATGAGACAAATGAAAGAGAGGTTACAAGGCCAAGTAATTATAGATTTAAGCAGTACATGGAGGAGGTAGGACAACTTATTTTCACTATAAAAGTCTTTTATCAGCATAAATGCTAAAAAAATTTTAAAAAGGAAAAGAAAGGAAAAACAAAAACTTAAAGTAGTTTCTGAGAGAGAGATGTTAGAATTTTCCCAAGAAATAATGCGCCTGAGGTTGTAAAATAATGAAGAAAAAGACATGTAGGACATGTCTTGATGTGAAGCTTTCTGCTCACCTTTCACTGGGAGAAAAAGAAAGCACACATTGTATTTTAACATGCTAACCAATGCCTAAATATTAATTCTATTTTGGTTGATATTAATATAATTACAATAGCTTTCTTTCAGTTAATGTTCATCTGGCTTTTCCCCAGTGATCTAATCTTAATAATTTAAGTATTTTACAACATCTCTGTAAAAAGCATATAACTACATTTTATAAACCCAGACATATAATCTTTTGCCTTGTAATTAAAGAATTAGTCCATTTACATTTGTTATAATTAATGGGTATAAATTAGATTTATTTTTACCAGGTTATTTTGTGCTTTTGTTTATCATCCTCATTTTATGTTTCAGTTCTTCTCTCTTTTTCTTCTTTTGGACTGATTATTAGTTTCTAATTCTGTCTTTTTCCTCTTCTATTTTTGAAGTTATATGCACTACATTCTAAAGTATATAAGTATTTTTATCCTTCTCCCTCCCCAAATGCAAGAAATTCAGAATATTACAGGCTTCCCATTTATATGCTATTGCCAAGCATTTTAACTGTATCATGTTTTTCTAATTCCACAAGATATTTTAATTATGTTTCATTCTGTCAATATTAGCTTTGATTTACCCACATTTCCCATGTCCTTTGTTCTTTATTCCTTCCTTTACCTTAGATTTCCATCTGGGATCATTTTGTTCTGCCTGAAAAATATCTTTTAGAATTTTCTTTTCTGACTCTCTAAATGTTGCAAACTCTCTCAGTCTCTGTTTTTTTTGAAAATATTTTGACCTCATTCCTGAGAGATGTTTTTTAACTTCTACATCTGCAGTTTTTTCTTCTTCTCAGTACATTGTACATATCTGTTGTTTTCTGGCTTTTGTTGTTGCTATTAAGAAGTAAGCTGCTACATTAACTTCCAGTTCTTGAAGAGCTACAGATCTTCTCTCTATGGAGGCTTTGGTCATCTTCCCATAGTTCTTTGGTTTTTACTTTGCTGTGTCCAGGAGTAGTGTTCTTTGTATTTATCCTGCTTTATATTTATAGTTGTTTTTTTTTTTTTTTGAACCTGTAGATGGATGCCCTAAAAATTCTTAGCTATTCTTTCTTGAAATACTGTTTCAGTTTCATTCTTTCTCTTTTTTTCCTCTAATGCTCACATCAAGCTTGTGTTAGTCTTTCTCATTCTATTTTCCATGATTCTTAAACTCTCATATTTCCTATCTCTTTATCTCTCTATGCTTTATTCTTAGTAGTTTTTCAGCTTTATCTTTAAATTTATTGTTCTCTCTCAGGCCATATCTTACCTGCTGTTTCTAGGATGAAAGTAGTTCTTCCAGAAAAAAATTGTTTATTGTTCTCCTAGGCAACTGGTACTACCACCAGTCTGGTATTACTTTGAGCTACAGCTTTGACTGGATTTTTTTTTTTTTTTTGAGAACACAATTTGTGTGAATTTGGGTTGGAAACCGTGTGAAGGCCAGTGTTTGCTAACAAATTCTTGGGGGAGACTTTTGTTCTTATACTCAATAACTCCAGATAATATGTGTCCTCACTGTCCCCTGGGGAGCGGGGCAGAGAGCAGGTTTATTTCTAGGGTATACTCTTAGAGTATAGGCTTTGGAGTTCAGGGTTTATGGAAGAGTTTTCTATTAAATCACATCTTGGTTGAGCCTCGGTCCTTGTCTCCTCTTTTCTAAACCCTGCAAGACATTGGACACCCTGTCTCGAGATCATAGCAAATATCCTCAAAGGTAAAAGTTTTCTCTACTTTTGTTTTTGGGTGCCTGTCTTAACTTAGTTTTTAATCTGAGATTCCTTACTTTCTTGCCAGCTTATGAATGCATTCAAGATAATGTGTGTGGGGTTTTTTTTGTTTTCATTTCATCTGTCATTTTACATTGCTTTTAATGTAAACTAGTCAAGCTATATATATAACCCATTTGTATTTCTTTAAATCCACAGGAACAATAAGAAGATAATATAATGTGAACATGGGTGCTGCTGCCGTGGAAAATTCCAGAAACCCACCAGAGTAGGCAATGGATGGAGCTAAGGCAGAGCCACATCTGCCTCTCCCAGATGTCAGCTGTTGCTAGGGAAACCAGCTGAAAAGATGGCAATTATCAAAGGGAGACACTGGGGAAAATGTCAATGAATCAGTCAACAGGTTATGAAAACACATGCGTCTTGTTTTACATGTGACAAGTATTTATATAATACCTGCAAAACCTGCCTCTAAATAAGTGTGGCTTACTATTTTCTTTAGCAATCATTTATTAAGTGCCCACACCACTCCCAGCTCTGGACACTTAGTGAGCATTCAATGAATTCTCTGAATTTGTAGAGCTATGAAAAAAACCAGTCAGGTGTGCAGACTTGATTAATTGATCATGCATGTCACGACTTCCAATTTTTTTTTTAAATGCAGTATAATTTGACACAATTATAAATCATTTCCAATACACAAGAGAGACTGGATTTATTACAACTTTCATGCAATCTTAGATCTTCCAAAGATTTGTCTTTTCAAAAATTGGGGTTTTTTCATCACTCCTGCTGTTGAGGGATCCCACTGGTCTCCTTTCCTCTTTGCTTTATTACAATATGAGCGATATTACCAACTCCCCCAGCAAAACGGATTTCACTATATTGTTTTCAGTAATATTAATAGAATATATTTGGCCAGATTCAATGTTTTATTGTGTCCTAGTTATAGAAGTGGGATTCCCGGTTTTGATGATGAGCTCAGGAAACATCACAAGTGACCTTAAGGTTGTGAGTCTCTCAACTGAATCCTAAATCCAGTCGTTGGGTGTATCGGATTATGGTGACTTCCAGGTCTCTAGGAACTGGCATCTTTCTGTTCAGATGTCTCTGTATGACATTTCCTCATGCCATCTGCGTTGGAATTTTCTTTTCAAAAGTAATAACAGTGTTTTAACTTTTACGAACTTTCCAAATGCTTCCTCCAAATGCCAACGGCTTTTGAATTTATGGATGAGGGTTCGTTTGTTTCTCCCTCTTCTTTCTTCCTTTTCTTCTTTTCAACTGCTCCTTTCGTCCTTGTTTTCTCTCCCTTCTTTCCTGTCGTTATTAAAAAGTTAATGACTCTTTCGGTCATTCTTGGAGCTTTTCATCTCTTTGTCTTCTACTGAATTTTTATCTTATGCTCTCACCTCATTAAATTGTTTTCTTGCATGTGTGCATAAGAATAATTATTTTTGTCTAATCTTTTTAAATCCAGTAAGACTGTGGCCATTGAGTTTATAAGATCAACTATTTTGTCTAATTTGATTAATGATTATAGTCTTTTGAAAATGATTATTCATTTAGCTGAATTATTTTTTATTTAGGTGCTTTATATTGGGTAAACATGATCATCTCAAAAGGGTAGAGAGATAATTATCTGATAACTTTATTTTTTAGGCTAACCGAACCATTATTTTCTGTTCATTTTTACTGGGTTTGATTTAAACAGATGTTTGTGTCTTATTTCATTTTAAGTCCTCTATTTGGCTTTACCCCACTTCTAGTCTCTCCTTACCATGTTGTTTAGACTCCAGGTCTTCATCATCTAATTTAAATTTAAATTAGGAAATTTGAAATTTGGTTTGTGGGTCACACTTGCTATATTTCAAGTGCTGGTAGCTACATGTGGCTCATGGCTCCCATTCTGGGTGGTGCAGATTATCAGTGCACAAAGTTCTATTGGGAAGCGGGGCTCTATGTTCCTCCCAGTTCTTCCTTGCACTATAGAGGGCAAACTTCTAGTGCCCATGGGGAATAAATATTTCCTGTGTACTCATCCTATGTTTTCTTCTCAGATTCAAAGCATAATGTTCTGTTCTGTTTCAGTTTTTTGTCCAAGACAATGACTTTGTTCATGGGAACCTCTTGAAGGGCATAACACAGACATTACCCCCCACTGTATTTCAGTGAAAAAAAGTAAGAAGACAGAATATGATGCAGAAGACTAGAGGAGAACTTCCATTTCCAAATCAGACCACTAGTGAAAGAGCAGAAGACTAAATACAATACTGAGCCTTGAGGAGCATTCAGAAAGGTGCTGGCTGGAGGGCCCAGTCTTTGCTGCCCAAAGGTATGTCCATTAGCGTCTTTTCTATGTAATTTGTGCTTTCAAATGACAGATCCTGGAGGAATTTCAAATTTAAGTAAAGGGACAGTATTTGTTTCCTAGGGCTGCCATAACAAATTACCACAAACTAGGTGGTTAAAACAATAGAAATTTATTCTCTGACAGTTCTGGATAATAGAAGGCTGAAATCAAGGGCCGTGCTCCCTCTGAAGGCTCTGGGAAAGGCTCCTGCTTGTCTCTTCCAGCTCCTGGGGTTGCTGGCAATCCTTGGCATTCCTTGGCTTCCAGCTGCATGACTTCAATCCTGTTCCTATCATCAGGTGGATTTCTTCCCTGCATGTCTCTGTATCTCTCTCTCCTTATAAGGACACCAGTCATTGCATTTAGGGTCCACACTAATCCAGCATGGCCTTGTCTTAACTTGACTCCATCTGTAAAGACCCTATTTCTAAATGAGGTCACTACAGGTACCAAGAGTTAATTAAGACTTTTGAGAACATATCTTTTGGAGGGACACAATTCAGCCCACTGCAGGGGTGGAAAGAGTAAGGGCCTCAGAATAAGGTTTTTTTTTCTTTTTAGAAGGAAGGTAAACAGCTGTTGAATCTTAGGTGACATAAATTTGAAGTAAAAAATTTTACACAGTGTGTATTGTGTATGGAATATGGCATCGACCCAAATAAAATAAAACTGTATTAATATAGGGCTCTGGGAGGTACGTTGTTTATCTCTTTAACCCATTCTGGATACTAAAATCTTGACTGTAGTGAGCAAGTAAGAGCCGTCCTTCTCAATGCCCATGTATATAACATTGAGGAATTTTTAAAACTCAGTACTTCATGAAAATAGCAAAGTAATTTTTTGAGAATGGTTGGATTGAGAATTACTTTATATTTAACTAGGGATGCATATACATGCACAAATATATACAAAAATATACACTATATACATAACATATACACACATATACATATGCGTGTGCATGTGTGTACGCATGCACACAAACATATAAAACATATGCATCTTTGAATGTTGTATATAGTTGGATTCTTATATAAACTTTGGGTTCTTACAAAGAGTCTAGGAGGACCCCTTAACCAGTGTGTTTTGGGGAAAGGTTTTTATTCTTGTGTAACCTGATCTCTTTTCCTCTTGAGTCATTCAGGTTCCACCAATTTTCTCCTACAGGTCCCATGATGTCTTGCCTCATGCCATTCTGC
This sequence comes from Galeopterus variegatus, assembly GCF_000696425.1. Taxonomy (NCBI): domain Eukaryota; kingdom Metazoa; phylum Chordata; class Mammalia; order Dermoptera; family Cynocephalidae; genus Galeopterus; species Galeopterus variegatus. The sequence goes on along the minus strand of NW_007729359.1, from coordinate 113,920 downwards.
AGTAGGATGAGACTTTCAAAACACTGTGGCTATCTCTAGATGATCTTTAGTCACAGCCTCTGCAAAGCACAGTCCACGCTGACTACAGTCATTATGGAGGCTTTACTTTCCTCCTCTATGCTCTGCCAAGCGCCGATGCTTCTTTACATATTAGTCAAAGGGATTGCATTTGATTTTCCCCTTGACTTTGCAAATTTCTCTTTAATGTGAGCATGAAATCTTGCCTGTGTTCTCTCTGCTGGTTGTATTATCTCTGGGATCAGCATCCTGCACTGAGTTCATAGGAGGGGGAGGTGATGTTTTTTTGGTGGTAGGAGCCACTTCCTGCTTAGAATCTGTACTAAAGCATATGTATAGCTCACTCAGACCAATTAGTGCTCAATATTTTCAAGGCTGCAAGTGTGATATGGTTAAATGCTCCAAAATAGAGAAGGACCGTCTTCCATCACAGAGGTTGCCTGGTCTGTGTTTGCTCAGAGCTATTATTGTCATCAGATCCATCACTCAAAAGTTTCTCCTCACAAGGTTATGACTTTATTTTCCTGTAAAAGAAACCCATTGGAATTGTGTTCCTATAAATAAAAAGTCTCTCGGTTAGTTAAAAAAGCATTCAATAAGTCCTTTAGAAATCTAAAGGACAAATGTAAAGAGAAAAAAATTACCCTTGTGAAATTTTTTTTTTCAATGTAAGAAGTAACTAAATGCAAAGGCCAGAATAGATCTGTTTACAGAAGGTACTCCGCAGTTTCTCCCCACATTTCATTCTGGTTAATAGCATTCTGCAGAAGGTGATAAACAGTGTGATTCAACTTCTCCCTGAGCGAGAAACAAGTGCCACAAGCTGTTGTCTTACTGGAAGTCACAGTTAACCTCAAAAGCTAAGCTCATCAGTATTTGACCCATATTAAGGGGAATTTCAACATTTTTCCATTAGTAAGCGTTTGCCTTGAATTGATCTTTGGCTTGACAGGCATACTTTCTATTTAAGTGTTGGATGAGTACAGGTGGTATAATGTTAAATTTACAGTTAACAACACTTTGAAAACGGCATTTGAATAAGGTTGGGTTTCACTTCTCATGTGCACCAATAATGAAGGAAATGAGAATATTATGTGTGGTTGAGAATGACAGTTGCACCTAAGAATTTCTAAGAATTGCTGTTATTCAACATTCTAATTCGTGGACAGATCTGAAAGGCTGCTGGCTGAGTGGGTCGCTCAAGGTAGTGAACAGAGTCAGAAATAAAAGGTAGGGTCCTCTCTGCTCCACTGTCCCATTAGATAAAACAGCTGTCTTTACCTAATATAACTAAATTATCTCACAGAAACACAGTGCATAACCAGGATAGAGGGAGTAAATCAGTATATTCTAGACTCCTTCCTTTCAGGGCAAAAGAGAGGAAACTGGCCTAGATGGATTATGTAATGGAGTATTTGAAGACGTCAACAATCCTGAGTAGACAATGACCCAATTTGAGCACTTTGTTTAATCTGGCCATTTCTCCATGGGTAGTGCATTATGCCACACAATTCACTCGACACCTAATTCAAGCCAGGAACTGAAGATAACAATGGTGAATGAGGTAGACCCGACACTTCAACTCATGGAGCCTTTTGTATAGGTCTGGTAACAAAGAACAAAAAAAGAAGTGATTAAAAATAAAGAGGGATAAGAGCTATTGCAGAGAAAGAGCAAGGTGTTATGGGGTATCTGGGAAGGCTTCCTGGAGGAAGGAACATTTAAGCTGAGATCGAAAGGATGAGAATGAATCATCTGGATAACATGGAGAGGAAGTGAGTGGCTCAGAAAGAAGACTAACAAGATCAAAGGCAGAGGAGAGAGAGAGAAGGATGGGTTTGCTGAATGAATAAATGAATGAATATTCAATGATCAGACATTTTTGAACAGGGGAGAAATGTGTATTAGAATACCAGATGTGTAAAGAATACCAGAACACCCTCTGGTATTCTTCTGTAGTATAGCCTGAAGTGTTCCTATGGATGACGATTGGAGATTCCTGTCTAATACAGGTGATCTGAAGGCGATTTTTAGACAGGTAAGCAAAGTTTTTTGGCCCCATCCTCTTGGGTTTGTAATTTAAGGAGCCTGGGCATACCCAAGGACCCTCCTGGATGGCAGGATAAGATGACTTCTGTCTGTGGGCCTGCAGGGGACCCTATCTGTAGGATCATTTATTGAGGACTTGAAACTGAGCTCCTGTAACTTACACGGCATGTTGTCCACCTGCAGCTTGCTCTGTTTCCCTTACAGCTCCCACACTTTGAGTAAACCCTAGTGTAAATGTCAGGGAAGCTGTCAGCTGGGATAAGGGCATAAGACTCTTGGTCCCCATTGAACCCAGGACATGAAAGGGAGAGTGTAGCCCTCTAAAGCCTGTGTAATGGTGGCAGGGACAGTTATGGAGGTGAAGGAGAGTCTCCAGGTAGAGGACAATTTACAGATGCACGAGAGTTAGGCTGCAAATCCAGCTCTCTCTCCCCATTTGGAGATTCTATCACCAGAGTCAAAATTGGAAAGATAAGGGTTGGCTTTATCAAAGGCATGCCTGCCATCCTGACTAATAGGACTTTCAGGGAACGTTTTTAATAGAGAGGTGGGATTGACAGTTACAAACTTTGTGGTATGACAACTGAATGACGTAAGAGGCTGATTTGCTTGGTTAGGAGGTAAAACAGAGCAGTTAGAAGCCTGGATTTTGAAGTCAGACAAATCTACCTTCACACTCTGTCTCTATTAATGCTTATTATGTGTTAAGTGGGGGAAATAGTAGTTTTCTACTTAGTTAAAAATATCTTCAGGCAATTTGGTTACAAGCATGTGTCCAAATTTTATGAAAATCTTGTGACAAGGGGAAAAAAATCCTTTTACAGTTCAAGTAGGATTTACTTTTGGTAAAGACACATTACAGGAGAAGATAATGTGGAGATTACCACTGTTAGACTGATTCTCGAAGGAAAAACAAGTGATTAGGAAAGGTCACTAGACTCTTGACTGATTGTCAGCTGTGGGGCAGGCAATGAGTTCCCAGAGCAAGTCTTAATCCCATTAAAGCTAATCAGAAAACTACTTAAACGTGTTATCAGTAAAATTCTAATTTCTCTTCTGAAGGAAGTTGTAAACTACATGATAAAGACAAGGTTTGGGACAATTTTTTCTATTACAGCCTCATAGCGTTGTGAAGACTGAATGAGATGTCACAGGGAAGATACCTCAGCCCCATGCCCCCATGCAGACGTGCTTGATCAGTGTTCACTGTCATTGCTGCTGTTCTTTTAGGACAACCTTCTCTACAGTTCACTCCACTCCCAGAATTGAAGTCCTCCTGGTCAGGATGTCAGGCACACCCTTGATAAAACCAAGCCCTAATTTTCCAATTTTGACTGTGGTGACAGACCTCCGATGGGCCCTGATCGGTCTCGTTAGGAGCCCTGCCTAAGACTCTGATACGGATTCACTGCATGATTTGTTGTTTGCTACAGAAAGAGACCCTGGATAGAAGGTCCTTTTTTAAACAGTATTTCCTTAATAAAATTTTGACATTTTTGACACTTAACGGTAAATCTAAAGCCTACTTTGAGGGGATAGAAAGTTTAGTGTAATAGAGGAATAGGAATTTGAGGGTTCAAGACTGGTAGCTAGAAAATGCAAGAGAAGGTGTTGGAGGAAGTATGAGAGGCAAAAAGACAGAAAGAAGCTCTGGTCTTGTTACATGGCTGTGACAAGTATCCTGCGCTGGAAAATGGCTGATTAATTCTTAGTACAATCACGTCAAATATTGCAATTACGATTTTGGCCTAGCCTGTGTTTTTCTTGGGCAAAAATCCCCTTCTGATACTACAAAACTTAAGGGACAGGCTCCCTCATTTATCCCAAATTATCAGTACGTGAGGCTGAGGAGCATAGCCTCCTGAGTTAGTAAACTTGGCTGTGTTTGGCCTTGGAGAGGTCCCCCTGTAATATGACAAACACTTTCGAATGGAAACCACCAAGGAACATGCTTGAAGGCACATCTCATTTGGGAAGTGGGTGTTGCCACAATGGGCTCTTAGTACATATCTCCTTTGATGCTGATCTTGAATGAACCACAGTTCTCCAAGGGGGATGGGAGGACTATGTTCGTCTGTTTGTTTGTTTTAATAAAATGATTTTTTTAAAAATAAAATCAACCAATGAAGAAATGATTAAATAATATTGTGCAGGTCCCTAATCTCCTCGACATCCCCAATCTCATTTCCTAGAGGAAACTGATGGGTATCCCTTCAAATATTTTCTATGCCTATGCAAACATATTTCTATGATACATAATTCATGTATACTTTTATATACAAATGAAATTATTTTCATATCCTTTTACAATGCATTTTTGACATTAATTTATTGACATAAATGCAGCATATTATCAGCAGGCAACCTTGAAATTTATTTTTTTTTATTTTACTGGTCAACACATTTTTGTGCTTACCTTTCTTGATTGAATCTAAGAATAAAAAAATCAAAATTGGACTGGTAGATAACCAAAGTCAAAATAATGGAAACAAAAGCATAAACTGAATGTCCATAAGAGGAAAATTAGTTCCTCTGGAGTGGACTGGGAGTCAGGACTTGAAGGATGAATTGTCATTCAAGAAGTAGGGAGGGGAGAGAACTTTCTAGGAAAAGGAGCCAGTGGCGACAAAGCTTGGAAGCTTGTCCATGTGGCTCAGAATTTGGAGGTAAAAGTTATGGCAGTTCTAAACTTGCCTCATTCTGAATGGGATTCACAGTGTTTATTCTTGGGTAATCATTAACATTTACTAGATGATGTAATAATACCCTCATGTAATGGAAAGTTTGCCTAAGGTTTTGCTTAACATAGTTAAGTTTTCTCTGCTGGTTCCTAAACTCTTTCTTCAGTGTGTATTAGATGAAGGGTCGACAGTGACCTCAGGGAAAATTTCGTTGGAGGTGCTTTTAATTTTTGCCAATGACCCGGGGAAAAATCTATTAAGAAAAGCCCCAAAGGGAGATGTATGGGAGGTTGAACGTTGAAGTAAATTACAATGCCCTTCTTTTATTCCACAACATTGCTGGGCTTTCAGTGACTGAACCACTTCTCTCTGGATTTCACTTTACCCTTATATTCAGGGGCGATTCCCTAGTCGATGATCTCCTTTAAGAACTGGTTCTGTTCTTTAAAACATGCCCTCGCCTATCCCACTGCTAAATAAATGACTTCCTCCTCTCTTACGGTCATGGTTAATTTTTATTTCTTTTAATGTTATTAAGTTTGTAGCTACACTTTTTGTACGATTGGATGTTTAAGGGCACCTACTGTAAAGAAAATTCGAATTTCATGAAATTATCGATAGTCAACTATTTTTTTACCTACAAAAATGGCAATTCATATTGATCAACCTAATATATCTAATTCTGTTTCTTGTTATTAAAATTGGGGTCAATCAGAAACTTGTTTCTTACTAATTTTCTCACCTTTAACTATAGTTCATTGAAATAAATTTTAAAAATTTCAAAACATCTTCCAAGTCCATTGTCTTTTTTCCATTTTGACTGTTATTATACTAGTTCAAGCTCCATGATCTTTTTCTTAGACTATTCGAAGCGTCTTTCTGCCTGGACTCCAGTTTCCCCCAAAATGTGCCAATTTTTCTTCTTGTCACTTTCATCTTCCCATTCCAGGCACAATTCTTGAAGACCTACCAATTTCATATCAAGTATTGGAGACTCCTGCAAGATTATCCCAGCCTTCTCTTTGTTCTGCCACCTATCCCCCTTCCTTTGCCCATTCCTTACGCTTTGAGTTAACTCTAAGTTCACTTTTGTTTACCTACTTCCATTTTGCTACTGAGCTTGCACTGCCTGGTATTATAGTTGTTTCTGTAGCATCTAGTATGTGGGTCATCATGAATGGCTGCACAATTTGGGTGGTGGGCTGAGTGACTGTCTTAGAGACAAGGCATTAATGACACTCCAGCCCTTGAAGTCACATAATGAGGTGGCCATGTTAAGCATAGTAACATACACAGAGCAGATTCTCCATAAGTACTCATGGAATTCAGTTGAATATCAAGTTAGATCCATATGAAGCACTTAAATCTCCCACCTTCTAATTCAGAGTTCTGCTCTGATCTTAAATGGAAACACAGCCAATCATGGGGAACAGACTACAACATCTCCATCTAGTTTGGGGAGCTCCTGTGATGATCTTTGCGTGATTTGAGAACGGTACCAATCTGGCTACTCATAATGAAGGGCTTCCACATTGCTATACTCTGTACCAGTGACCTGTTCTGCAGATATTCAGTACCCTTTTACAGCTCAAAGGGCTGCCTGTGATGAGAATGCAAAGCTAAGAATTTCTGCAGAGACATGTTTCACTGGTTTATTGATGGCTGTTCAGGGCAGATATACATTAGTTGGTTGTATTTTCTGATGAGTCCACTCCTCACCCCCCAAATATAGAATAAACACTGTGAAATGATCCCCTGGGGTATTCTACCTGTAACTTTTTCCTGAGGGCATCATTTGCGTCTTCTAGTTTATCTTCATTGAGTCCCTGTTTCCTTTTGTTGTAGTGGCTCATGTATAACTGGGAAAGGAAACCTGGCAGTTACTGGCTTTGGGAGGTGGATGGGGCTTGCATTGCACGGCCAGTACCATGGGGAGCCCTTGAAACTGTCATCAAGGAAAAATGATGAGTTTGAACCTAAGAGAGACTGAAAAATAATGGGGTTTGATGAGCTTTCGGAGATGCTTCTTATGTGTGGAGAGGAGTCCTAAAGAAGGTAATAGCTAAGATTTACTGAGCAGATGAGAAAACTCACTGCCATCGATCAAAGCACACCATGCAAAGGAAAACGTCTTGCTCTGCTATGAGGTGTCACACTAGAAGAAACATCCAGAATGAGCTGCCCAAGGATTTTCTAAAGAGGGAAATACAGGAAGGGACCAGCAATGATTGATTTAGATATGCACACTAAGCTGTAAAGTTTCCTGTGGGAAAAATAAGCAAATATGTAAAACATTAGAAAGAAAATGCCATGGGGAATTTCAACCCTCTTAAATGCAGGCTGTCTTGGCATAAGTACAAGACACTAGAACTATCACTGCTCCTGGACAGGGCAAATATAGCCCAAATGATCAACTCAGGCAGAAGGTCCCATCCAAACTGCTTAACTGGGGGACTGATGGGGTGATTTTGTTTGATGCACATCTTTAAAAATCTTAAGAACAATTTTAGGTTACTTATACTCAAATTTGGAGTAATAATGAAGAGAAAAAAGGAAGAAGAGAAACTGGGGATACAAAGTTGTTTTTTCTTTTGTCTACCGTGTGGAAAAGGGCAGCACATCCATAGGAAAACAGCAGGGACCGCAGCATGTATTTGGATGGCCCTGAAAGCTGCTCTGGGACCAGCTGAGCTGGAACGACCCTCCGTGCAGAAGCTGCAGGAAATTCTGAACTTGCTCTTGACTTCTGGACTTTGTCCTGGGCCTGGGAAACCCAGGCTCCCATACCACACCAAGGCTCCCAGGTCAAAGTGGGGGAGATGGAGAAGAGGCCCATCCATTCCAGGGAAGGGGCTGTAGAAACCAAATTCTCAACCAGTTCCTTCTGGCGCTGTGGAAGCCAGTTATCCTCAATCCTGCTGAAAAGTAGCCCAGGAACATCAATAGAAGTTTCTCTAGCTCTTCCCCAATTTCACCTCCACCCCCATTCAGCACATTACGACTGGGGCTCTTGTTCTTAAGAGTGTAGAGTAGGTCCTGTGGCTTCCTTCCCACCCTCTGGGACATGGACGGTTGTTTTTTTTTCATCAGACAGTGAAGGCTCTTCTGGTTATTCAGGGTGGGAAAGGGTGTGTGTAGATCTTTATGCAATGTCCTCAGTCTCTGCACAATGCTTCTTACAACTGGTTTTGTGAATGATTCAATCCAATTGGTCAAGCCAATGAAGTCTTTGAGAGATTCTTTTTCCTGGTTCTCAGTGTGTTTGGAGTATGCTTCAAACTCAAGTCCTCTTCCCAGGCCTCTTTCTTGCAGAGCTTAGCACTGCTGGGTAGGCCCTGGCAAGCACAAAGGAGTATCTGCATATACTCCCGATCAGCCAAGCACTCTGGTCAGAATTCCCCACGCACAGGGTCCTTCCTTCTGCTTGGAAAATGCCTAATAGAATAGGGAGTGTGAGGGATAGTTCCCTGGCTTGCAGAGGTTTCTGGCCCTGATTAGAAAATGTCAGTTTGGCCATCCTATCTCCAAATGACCAGCTTCAGTCGAGCTGTGTGTCCTTGTTTTCTCAGTGGACCAACGTATTACTTCCACTTGGCCGAGTGTGCTATACCACAGATGCACACGAGAAGTTCAAGGTAGGGGAATGAACTGCCACTGTAACAGTGCTAACAATTCAAACCCCACTAAAGTTGAGTTTTCAGTAAATGACTTCTTTCACTTTCCTCCCTGAAGTGAGGACCAAATAGCCAACTACTTTTCCAGTGCAGGGGTGGTGTTTCTTCTCATAACGCTGCTTGCTAAAATAGGAAAGAGTTCATCGACCCACCACCATGACAGTCAACAGGTACATCAGGTTTCTGATTATCAACAGATATTTCAAACACATTGAAATATTCTACTTGGATATTTTTACATTTCCAAACTAGCACTTGCTAGTATCCTTCTTTAACTGTATTTTTCTCCATAGAACTATGGATTATCACCATCTGACATATCTATGTTTTACTTATTTTAAACAAAATTTTTGCCTTTTTTTCTCTCTTTCTTATATACACATACACACACACACACACACACACACACACACACACACGCATGCACCCCAGAATATAAGTTCATGAGGGCAAGAATTTTATTTTTTTCTGTTTTGTTCATTGCTATATCTCCTGCACCTAGAAGAATGCTTGGCACAGAATAAACACTTAAAAATATTTTTTGAATGAATGAATGAATGTCTCAGAAGACAGTGTTTTCTATGAAGTATTTGACCTTTTCTCCCAACCCACCCACGTGGAAGCTGGGTCACCTGATTTGAATTGAGGCCTCATTCTCTTTATAGTAAAGTCTGAGAAAGACCTGACATATAGCACAAGTCTGATGACTTAGAACCACAGAGAGACGTTCGGGGCAACCCTGGCCTCAGTCTTTGAATAGTCCACTAAATTAATAGTCCAGACACAATATGGGAAACATAACCAGAGAACGGAGACCAGATGAAAAATTCATCTTCATGCATAATTGGCCATCGCCCCTTTCCTTCTCCCCTTCCCCAAACAATTCAAATCGAAATTTGCAACTGAAGTGAACGAAATTTCAGAGAAAGTCATTTATGGAAAAACGCTACAAAATTCTGTGGTAAGTATGTTTCATGTCTTTATAAAGGGAAGTCCTTCAAGAGTGATAGTGTCAGGTATAACTTCTGTAAATGCCTGCATGCTCTGCACAGAGGGACATTCATTCTGTTGCTCAACAGACATTCACTGGGCACCCATTCTGCACCCAGCCCTGTGCTCTGGGGTCTGAGCTATGAACAGGACAAACATAGTTTCTGCCTTTTCCAAGTTTAAGCCTACCAACAAATATTAACTCAATCACCCAAAACCCACTCATAATGTTACTGTATATCACATTCCACTGTAAAAAATATCTCTAATTCATGGGCTGCCAAACTTTGTAAAGTGCCATAGAATAAATAAATATTTCAGCCTTTGTGGACCACCTGATATTTGCCACACCTACTCAATCTGCTGAAGTAGCAGGAAGGACACTGTAGACAATACACTAATGAATGACCATGGCTATGTACCAATAAAACTTTATTTACAAAAACAGAAGCAGGCTGGATGTGGCCCTTAGGCTGCTATTTGCCCACCCTTGCTCTAAACACTTTGTTGTATTATATTCAGAGGCTAGAGATGGGACCCATACAAAACTTTTGTTTTGGTTTCAAATTTCCACATAGTTTGTATATGAAGATTTATGACAGTGACATGCTGTTCATTTGCCACTCTTCAGGATGAAGGATACAAGTTACACTGCAGCCTCTGTGATCGTAACTGTCTAATCTGCCTGGTTGTCCCCGTGTCCCAATAAAGAGAGTTTTGTTCTACCTCCAGATGTTTCTTACAAACCACTAAGTGCAATAACCAGAGAACAAAATGACCCACTGACCCCCAGCCACAGGAGATTTCTCTCCCCTCGGCTTGCAGTTATTATGGTATAGAGAGAGCAAGGCCACCTTGCCACGGTGTTTCTTCTGCCGTCCCCATGTCCCGCTTTGGATCTCTTTCTTACCTTTTTCAGCTGGTGTGGGCTCTACCTCAGCTCCAGTCTGTTAACAGCTGAGCTGAACCTGGTGTCAGATACTTTTTGTTTCTCTCTCCAGGTCCAGTCTCCCCTTTCTCCCCACTGCTCTCTGCCCCCGAAGTCTGCTTTGTATGAACTATATTAAAGGAATCTCAATCCCTCTTTCCTCCTTCAGGGTCCAGCCAAAGAGGATTCCCGGCAAGAGATGTGAAGGAAGGAAGAGAGTGAAGATGGGGTACTTACTTCCCTGGATCTCTTGCTGTAGGGTCACGTCAGGCTGGCTGCATCCCTTGACTGAAGGTCGGTGCTTCTCACAAAGCAACCGACTGACCCAAAGCCACTCACTACGTCCCCCCAGCTCTAGGGGTGGGGACAGCCAGCTCAGGTTCCTGCACTACCCTGTGTGTCATTGACACCACACCCACACTTCTGTAATTTAGTCACTTTATAAATAACCCTCTCCTGGATTATCCTAATTTGATGGTGCCATCTGTTCCTGTGAGGACCCCGATTGAGGTAACAGATTGGGGCTCTTGGCTGCACCATTACTGTGCCTTCTGGCAGAGGGCAGAAAGGCTGTGGAGAGACTTCTAGAAGCTTCTTCCAAAAACACTCTTCAATACAACATCCCTAATTGTTAAGCCATCCAAATGTTGAATCGCACTGAATGCAGTTCTCCTGGTGACAGAAGTCAAGCATAAGCCTTGAAAGTAGATGTTAGGTAGATCTGTGGGGTCTGAGTCAAGGTAGCCATCTACTGTGTGACTCACACTTTGACTGTAAGTGTGACTGTGAACCAAACAGGCCCCAGAGCTCCTGCTCTTGAGGCAGAACTCACAAACCTTAGCAACTAGACAACACTGAATCTTAGAGTCAAGCACAATCCTCAAGTAGTGCTGTAGACCTCAAAGGAGAAGGTAGACCCTAGAACAGTTTCTAGAAAAAACCTGCCGAGTGTAGTTTAGCTGGAAGAACTTAGAATCAAGTACCCTTTAAAGAGGTGGTTTGTGTGGTGGTTAAGGATAGATTCTGGAGCCAACTGTGTGTCCTGTCCCACCTCAGTGTGATGTGACCTTGAGAAAAGTGACAACCATTGTGAGTCTCAGTTTCCTGATCTCTAAAATAGGGACAACAATTATAGTGGCTGCTATGAAAATTAAATTGGTTAATATTTATAAAATATTTAGAACAGTGCCTTGTAAACAGTAAGTACTATATGCATTAGCGATTACTGTTATTTTTGAAAGAGACATTCTACCATCTTTTGTGTTAGAATCTGCTTAGATATGCTTGGCAAAACCTCCCACCCCAGATATACTCTCTTTCTCCTCTCCCAAATAAAAGGACCTATTAGAAGGCATAATGACCTGGTATGCTCTGCAGAGATTTTTATATTGGGAAATAATTTTCAAAAAGAGTTAAATTCAACTCCCAGCCAGCAAGTGCAGAATGCGCCCATCCTCACTGTGTCTAGCATCATGCTGGGTGCAAAGGATGCAGCAGTGAGTGACGAAGCCCTGTCTTCACCTTCATGAAAGTGCTAGAGAAAGACAGAGATCAGGCTGGGAGGCGGGTGTCCTCACAACTACATTTAATTTAAAATCAAGTCACTTGAGAAAATTCAGCTGTAAGGTCGGCCTTCTTGCATCTCCCTGAGCACAGGACGGCTAGCTGTAATCAAGCTGTGACTTTCTCAGACTTTTCCCATCAAGGCTCTTATGTTCTTCCTGTAGATTCCCTTGACATGAGAGTAAAAAGAATATCACAGGCCCTTAGCACCTCTGCTCTGAAAGAGTCTTCTGGCAGCACAGATGGATTTTCAATTTAAAGGACTTGAAGTAAGGAGAAAAAGCCTTCTGTATACATCTTCTACAATGAACATGTAGTACTGTTTTCGTAGTGGGAACTAAAGAATTTTTAATTTTAAAAAAGTTTACAGTTGCAATAGAGAGTGTACTTATTAAAGTCTTGTCAAGCACATCACAAATAAGACACACCACAAGTTAACACTAATCATGTTTGAGAATATGTCTAAAAACAAGTGGAAAAATTCTCAAGCATTAGTATTTCTTTTTTGACTTTAAGTTGAGAATTGGGAGCTCCAGGACAAAGGGGTGGACTGTTAATGTCCTTACAGGCAGGTGCATATGAAGCAACACAGTGTGGGTAAGAATATCTCCAAGAAAGCCAGAAGTGCCAGAAAAATACTTTTGTCTACGAATGAGAAAGTAAGTCCTGCAGAAAATGCAGTTAGGATCACATTACAGCATTCCTTTTCACTTGCTTCTAGAAAGTTGAAGTTGATACTTGTCATCTAATTAACCTTGATCCATTTTCCTTCCACCCTGTTTTCCAGCAGAAGAGAAAGTTCCACTTTGTCTTCTAGCAGAAGAGAAAGTTTGGTAGAAACAAGGTCATGGTTGGTTTACCTAGAACTCCTGGACTGCCCTTTTCCCTCTTGTCCAAGGTTCCTAAAAACCCTGCATTAGTTAGGAATGGGTTTAGTTGCAAAAACAAACAAACAAACAAACAAAAAAAGTCAAAACTAGAAAAGCTTGAAGTCATTTTAACAAGTAGGAGCTCAATTTTCTTGTGAGAAACCCAGAAAAAAGCAGTCCAAGGCTGCTGCCCTGCTCAACAAAGTCACCAGGGACCTGTCTTCTTCTTATCTTTTGGTGTCTTCTTTCTTTTCTTTCCTTAGTAGAACACCTTTCATCTTCATGCTTGTTGCCTCAGGGTTGCAACATGGCTGCTGCAGCTCTAGAACTTAAATCTGTATTACAGGCAAAAAAAGATGGAGGAGAAGGAAGAAGACTTCAGTCTGTCCTTTTTTGGGAGGGAAGCATAATCCCCACCCATGAGCCTTTCACTTACATCTGGCTGGCGATAATTCTCTGACATGTGATTACCCCTAGCTGCAGGAGAGGCTGGAGAAAAGGAAGCTGTTGATGATAGTTGCATCAGCTGGGCAATAGTGTTGGTCATAGAACTCCAGAGGATTTTCTTGTAGGCAGATTCTAGTCAGCACAATTTTACCCTCTGGGCTCTATGGATAAAATTGATTTAAGGAATACTCATGGTCCTTCAATGGTTTCTCATTGCTTTTAGGATGAAAATCCAAATCCTTAACTTTGCTTATATGGCCATGTTGGGCATAACTTTGCGCGCATGCGCCCTGACGCGCACGGGCGCCAGTTCATGCGCTCCGCGGCCACCATTTCACTAGCGCTCAACAGCACGTAGCTGCCAGCCTCGCCCTTCCGGGTCCCAGTGATTCAGCAACTTTAGTTCCGTATTCGCGTAAAGCCTCCCCACCACCTCACCCTATCCTTTTAAGCCCTTCTTATTGAAACATGTGATCTTTTGAGGATGCTTTCTTAAGAAACA
>NW_007729359.1:87897-97512 GCF_000696425.1 Galeopterus variegatus | reverse complement strand
GGGGAAGGGCCGTGCCAGCGACACTCATCATCCCGCTGAGCCCCACAAGGGACCCCCGGCTGGACCGGGGTCTCTTCCCGCTCGGTTTTGTCGGCCTCTGGCTCAGGGAGGCCCGACATGGCCATGCATAATCTTGACTGCCATTTGCCTCTCCAAATTCACATCTTTATACTCCCAGCTTCCTGACACCCAGCCACATGGGCCTCCTTTCATTCTTAAGAACCACATGATCTTTCACATTTCAGGTCCTTCTCACATGCTGTCCCCTCTCCCTGGAATTCTTGGCTCCCATCTATATTCATTTATTCCTACTTATCCTAAAGGTCTCACTTCAGACCTCTCCTTGGAGAAGGCTTCCTCACCCTCTAGACCAGATAAGATCTCCCTGATTTTATAACATCCTGTGCTTTTCTTTTATTGCAGCTCTCACAGTTTTTAGGTGTGTAATTGCATGACAGTGTTAGTTCCCGTCTGTTTGCTCCCTGCGCTAGAAGCCCTGAGGGTGGGGCATTACCTGACTGGCTCAGGAACGCAACCCCAGTCCTGAGGACGGTGCTAGCCACATCAGAAGAGCTCAAAACTGTTGGCTGAATGAAGGAATATTAAAACGGGAACAGAGAGTAAACAATAAACATAAATGCCTGTTTTATAATCTATCTTTACTCATCCTAGAACATTTGAGCTGGTTGTAGCTTTTCATTATATTAGCTCTGTGTGTGTGTTTAATAAATGAAATTTATTAGAATAAGGTCTCTCTCTCTTTTAAAATGGTGAATTAGAAAGGACAATTAGAAAGCAGTCTCTCTTTTTTAAAATAGTGAATATATATTGCAATAGAGATTGGAGATAGTTCCATAATTGAACAATCAATTTATTTTCAATGGAATTTATGAAGTAAAGAAAAATAATGTGGCATGGTACGAAGAGTCCTGGAATTATTCTTAAATCCAGGCGTGGCATTGTTCACTCACTATGTGCCAGTAGCTGTGTTCTGTGCCGGCAATAAAAAAATTAGCAAGACCTGTTTCTTGTCTTCAAGAGGCTTACTGATGGAAGAGATGGCTTTTACAAGGGAGATAAGAAAGGGTACTGTGAGGGCAGAGAAAAATGTGAGCCCCTTTCTCACCGAAGAAATAATCATTGAGCTAAAACACTGAGCTTAAAAGGTGTGAAAAAGATACAAGAGATACAAGAGGGAAGGACTTAAGCTGTGTTTCATGGAGATGGACAACCACGTGCAAAGATACGTAGATCCAAAAGAATATTCCATGTTTCCTGAAACTGTGTAACTTCTTTCCAGTGCTAGGACATTTACTGACAGTAGAGCTGCGTTGAAGACTACTGAGCAATGACCCAACAGCATCTTGTTTGAATTTTACAAAGAGCCTCTGGCAACATATGAAGGATAAAGTGGAGCACGGAATAGAGTGAGGGAGGAAGGAGATGATTTATCGAGCCATTGCAACAGGCTCAGAGTAGGATGGGGCAGTCCCAGTCGTTGGCAACACAGGAAATGTAGAGGAGCACACAGATTTGAGAAATATCAGGTGCGTAAAATCAACTAACCTCTACATGTCCTCTATAAGCCAGAGTTATCTCTCTATATTATATCTCTGATCATGTCCCTTTTTAAGTCCTGCAGGGGTTACTCATGCAGGAAACCTGCATCTGTCAGAGTACAGTGAGTAGAAACCAATCTAGTCCTCGGGTAACCAGGGGCTTACAAAATTATAAAGAACACATTGGGGCTGAGCTTCCAGGAATGACACCCCAAACAACAGCAAACCTGGCTCACCAAAGCTGCTGCTATTTTTGCAGTAGTCAGGGAGCTGGGGAATCAGGAAGTCATGGCCACAATGGCAGCCAGGAATGAAGATTGGGAAGCTGCCACTGTGACTGGGCTCCTGTGATGGGTAATGCCAAACAAATTGACCTCTCAGTAGCCCCAAAGCTGGGGGTCAGACAATGGAACCTCTTATGATGCTACTATGGGTAACAGAAAGTCCTCCAAAAACAGAAGCAGCAGATTCTGCCTCATTTCCTCTTCCAAATACAGTGTGGGTATGGTTATTTGGTCAAGAACTGACCCCAAGGTGTAAAGGAAATTGAGGAAATGTAACCTCTAGTTTTCCATCTTTTCACATGCAGCAAGGCAGACCACAAGGATGTTTGAATGGAACTAAAGGAGCCATTTAGGGACATCTACTTCAGAACATTAACCAAGATCTCAGTTACCTGTAGAACTTCTTTTTTTAAAAAATTATTTTTATTGTAACAAAGTTGATTGTACATATCTGTGGGGTACAGAGTTGAACATCAATGCTCATGTGCAATATGTGATGCTAACATCAGAATAATTATTATATTCAGTAATATACATTGTCATTGCTATTTGTGGCCCTCCCCCTCCCCTCCTGCTTCTAATAACCTGAGTTGTCCTTTTGAAAGTTCAATGTATTATTGGGAATGTTGTATCTTTCTTTCTTTTATTTATATGTTTATTATTTTAGCTCCCAATTATGAGTGAGAACATATGGTATTTCTCTTTCTGTACCTGCCTTATTTCACTTAATATGATTTTCTCTAAGTTCATCCATGTTGCTGCGAATGGCAATATTTCACCCTTTTTTATAGCTGAGTAATATTCCATTGTGTATATACACCACATTTTTCTTATCCAGTCACCTTATGATGGATATTTAGGTTGGTTCCAACTCTTGGCTATTGTAAATAGAGCTGCAATAAACATGGGGGCTCAGGTATCTCTTCGATGTGATGCTTTCCATTTCTTTGGGTATATACCCAGCAATGGAATTGCTGGATCATATGGCATTTCTTTGTGAAGTTGTTTAAGGAATTTCCATACTGTTTTCCATAATGGCTGCACTGTTTTACAGTCCCACCAACAGTGTAGGAGGGTTCCCTTTTCTCCACATTCTCACCAGCATTTGTCGTTCTCTGTCTTTTTAATGACAGCCAGACTAACTGGTATGAGATGAGATGTAGTTTTGATTTTCATTTCCATGATGCTGAGTGATGTTGAGCATTTTTTCATGTCTGTTGGCCATTTGTATATTTTCCTTTGAGAGATGCCAGTTCAGTTCCTTGGCCCATTTTTTAACCAGGTTATTCAATTTTTTTACTGTTAAGTTGTTTGAGTTCCTTATATATTCTGGATATTAATCCTCTGTCAGATACATAGTTTGCAAATATTTTATCCCACTCTGTGGGTTGTCTTTTGATTTGTTAATTGTTTCTTTTGCTGTACAGAAGCATTGTAGCTTGATATAATCCCATTTGTTTATTTTTCCTTTTGTTGCCTGTGCTTTGGGGGTCATATTTATAAAATCTTTCCCCAGTTCTACTTCCTGAAGTGTTTCCTCTGCATTTTCTTTTAGAAGCTTTACAGTTTCGGGTCTAATATTTAAGTCTTTAATCCATTTTGAGTTGATTGTGGTGTACAGTGAGAGGTGCAGATCTAGTTTCATTCTCCTACATACAGAAGTCCAGTTTTTCCAGCACCATTTATTGAAGAGGCAGTCTATTCCCCAATATATGTTCTTGTTATCTTTGTTGAAGATCAGTTGGCTGTAGGCTTGTGGGTTGATTTCCGGGTTCTCTATTCTGTTCCATTGGTCTGAGTGTCTGTTTTTATGCCAGTACCATGCTGTTTTGGTAACTATGTCTTTGTAGTATAGTTTGAAGTCAGGTAGTGTTATGCCTCCAGCTTTATTTTTCTTTTGCTCAAGATTGCTTTGGCTATTCAGGGTCTCTTGTCGTTCCATATGAATGTTAGGATTGTTTTTCCTATTTTGGTGAAGAATGTCATTGGTATTTCAATGGGGATTGCATTGAATCTGTAAATCACTTTGGGAAATATGGATATTTTCACAATGTTAATTCTTCCAACACAGGAGCAAGGAACATCTTGCAATCTTTCTGTGTCCTCTTTGATTTCTTTCAACAGTGAGTTGTAGTTTTTGTTGTAGAGATCTTTCACCTCCTTGGTTATGTTGATTCCTAGATATTTTATTTATTGATTTATTTTGTGACTATTGTAAATGAGCTTGCTTCCTTGATTTATTTTTCTGCTAGTTCATTGTTGGAGTATAAAACACTGCTGATTTTTGCATGTTGATTTTGTATTCTGCAACTTTACTAAAGTCATTTATCAACTCTAAGAGTTGTTTTTTTTTGTAGTGATTTTGGCCTGTCTATATGTAGGATCATATCATCTGCAAACAGGGAAATTTGATTTCATCTTTTCCAATCTGGATGCCCTTCATTTCTTTTCTTGCCTGATTCCTCTGGCTAGTATTACCAGTACTTTGTTGAATAGGAGTGGTGAGAGTGGGCATCATTCCCATGCTCAAGGGAAAAGCTTTCAACTTTTTCCCATTCAGGGTGATATTGGCAGAGTGTTTGTCATACATGGGTTTTATTATGTTGAGATGTTTTCCTTCTATACCGGATTTCCTGAGACTCTTTAGCATGAAAGATTGTTGAATTTTGTCAAATGCTTTTTCTGCATCTATTGAGATAATCATATGGTTTTTGTCCTAGATTTTGTTGATGTGATGTATCACATTTGTTGATTTGTGTATGTTGAACCATCTTTGCATTACTGGGATGAATCCCACTTGAACATGGTGTGTAATTTTTTTGACGTGTTGCTGTATTCTGTTTGCTAATATCTTAAAACCACAAATGCACAGACTTCAACCCTGAGGTCCAGGCCAGACCACTGCAGAGAGGCTAATAGTTTGGCTGTCTTACAAACTAATATTTTAAAATGTTCATTTAGCAGAGAAGTAGAGATAAAGAAAGTCTAAGCTTCAATGAACTGAAATTGTTTTTATTGTTTTGGTTGACTAGAAACCATTTGTGTTACCAAACATGTTATAATTTTCTTTTAGTTTAAGTTTTCCCAAAATATTTCTTTGGCAATTTTTAAACCAGGTAGTATATTAAGAAAAAGTATGAGCCTCAAATTTTGATAATATTCTTACATATTAATGGGAAAAGCAAATGATTTTTAAAGAAATGAATGCTCAACCTCATCCATAAGAATAAAGAATATTAAATATTTTTAAATTATCTAAATTCAGACAAACCCTTCTACTGAGGACAATTAAAAAATCAGTGACAAGGGGGTGCTGTTCTTGAAGGCATTGGTGGACTTATAAGTTAATGCAGATTTACTGAGCCACATTCCAGAGGAAGTTAGAAAATCAGAAAAGGAAAATGCCATTTGATACCTCTTGTGTCCCAGCGGTATTTGTTAATGTCGGTGAGACTGTTGATGGCCTCAAACTCTCGGGGAGTAAAGATTGCAGTTCAGAGCCTGACAAGGGTAAAGGTCCTAGTAAATCCTATTAGTAACCCTAGTAAATCACTTTTGGTTGTGGCCTTAGGGAAATAATAAACCAGAAGTAAATCATCTCCCATAAAAGCAGGGATCCAGTTTCAAGTGGTCTCACTGATCCAAAAAAACTCAGTTCCTGAAATTGGATAATGGAATTATAGACTACTAGTACATCAGTTGCCTGGCCCAAGAAAACAAAAATTGTATCTGGAGAGAGATAGTACTATCAATTCATTCCTACAAATAATTTTTCAAATACAATGTCTGGCACACAATCAAAGAGAACCAGTTACATGAAAGAACAAGAAAACTTGAATAAAGACAAACAGAAACAACCAACAACAGAAACAGTAGCACAAGAGCTCCTGATATTGGAATTAACAGACACAGATGTTAAAATAACTGTGCTTAAGATGTTCAAGAAGATTAAAGATAAGATTGAAAATGCTGACTGAAAACTTAAAACCATTAAAGAAATACCCATCAGATTAGAAAAGAGCCAATCAGAAGTTTAAAATTTAAACATATAATAACAACTCAACTGACAAGGTTAGTAACAGGCTAGACACATCTGAAAAAATAATTTGTAAACTAAAAAATAAACAAAAACAAAGTATTGAGAAGGAAGTTAGGAGATTAGAAAAATGCATAATTGCTAAGAGACATAGAAGTTATGATGAGAATGTCCAAACATATTTTGTAACCCCAAAATAAAAGACAGAAAAGAATGAGAATGAGACAGAAGTAATATTTGAAGAGATAATGCCTGAAATTTTCTGAAATTGATGAAACACATGTATCCATGGATTCAAAATTCCATTCAGAATTTTTGTAAAAAAGCACAACCCAAATCCAACATAGTGAAATTGTAGAAAACCAAACACAAAGAGAAAAAATTAGAATCTTCCAGGAAGAAAAAAATGAGAGATTATTTTTAAAGGAGAAATAATTAGACTTCAGATGACTTCTCAAAAACAATAATAAAAACTAGAAATGCTATCTACATGTGCTGAAAGAAAATAAATGCCATTCTAGTAATCTAGTGAAAATACATAAAACAAAGGTTAAATAAAAAACACTTTTATGCAAAAAAAGATAAAAATTTTTTACCTGCAGACCTAAATTATTCTTCAAGGAGAAGACAGATGATTCCAGTAGAAGTACAAATAATCAGGAAGGAATTAAAATGCAGTAAAAATGTCAAGAATCAGCGTCTACATATATGAATAGTATAAAAAATAATTTCTTGGCAGTCAACATATACATAGAATTAAGACACAAAAACAATAGCATATAAGTTGAGAGGAGCTTAAACAATAATGAAGTTATTTTATTTTTTGAATTACTGTTTTGTTGAGGAAGAGCAAACAGTTTCACATAAAAGTAATCATAAAAACTATGGCAATCTGCTATAGTTGCTAAGGTAACCACTGAAATAATAGTAAAGAGCAGAACTTCTAAACTAGCAGAAGAAAAAAAGGAACATTCGAAAGTAATCAATTAAAATGAAAGCAAGATTTTCTGTTCTTTCAGAAAAAAAAAACTAAAAAATTCAAGTAGGAAGCAAATGGTAAGGTGGTAGGCTTAAGTCTAATGTATTAAGAGTTACATTAAGGATAAATGTTCTAAAAACTTTTGTGTATAGCAAACAGGAAATAACAGGGACCAGATTTATTCTCCCATCTTAATCCAAAAATGAGTGAAATACATAAAACGACAATTTGCAAGACACTGGAAATCAGGCAATGAAGACAGAAAACAAATGAGGTGCGCTCTGCTACTGCCCAGCTTATTGCTTTGAGAAAGTTTCCAGGCTTTGGCACAGAGCTCAGCTCTTGTCAGACTCTGGTATATTCCAAGTCAAGGAGAAGGATCTGAGAGTATGGAAATACTAAGGTGGCTAGAGTTTTCAAGCCAGAGTACCAGAGAGGAGAGCGCTGCAAGAGAGGGAACCCCAGAAATCTTCAGTGGGTTAATTTTGAATATTCAGCCGAGTACTCATTAGCATATGCATGTGAAGAAACTACTTGAGACCAGAAAAGAGCTACTCAAAAGGTAATATACAACAGTTCCTGACACTCACATAGGACTGTGAGTAATACCTATTACCACCAGTCAGATTGGAAAACCTTACAACTCTTGGAACTTTGGGTAGAGTACACAGAAAGGTCTTCCCTCAGCAGTGGGAAAGGGAAATAATTAGTGAGCTCTATATGAATTACTGCTTTGGTCCCACTTAACAAATATTTAAAACAAGACCTGAAAGGATCAAACTGCTTTCAAATAATTTCACTACATCCCAGAAAAAAACTCAAGAATGTTTATAGAAGTAAAAACTAGCCAGTATCTAACAAAGTAACAATCACAATGCCTGGAACCTTATCAAAAGTTTCCAAGCATACAAAGAAGCAGGAAAATACAATCCATAATGAGGAGATAAATCAGTCAAACAAAACCAACCCAGAACTAAGAGAGATATTAGAATCATCATCCTCTTCTTTTTTTCTTTTCAAAAAATACACAGAGAACTCATATCTCACCCAGATTTGTGATGCCAGGGAAAATTTTCCTGGAAGAAGTGACAGTTAAGTTGAGACCAAAGGATAGAAGTGGGGACAAAAAAGTTTCAGACACACAGAGCAGCGGTCTGAAGAGGCTGGGGGCCCTAAAGAGAGTAGGGTATTCCAGAAACTAAAAAAAGTCTGGAGTAGAGATAGAAAGGTGGAGGTAGTTGGGGGTGGGGTGACATGGAGTGGAGAGGAAGTAGAGACATTATGCAATGACAAGTAAAAGTCAGAAGTTCCAAACTGCTGAATTGATCTGGCCTGCAAATATATTACATTTGACGTGCATAGTGTTTTAACATTTTTTACAATTAATTGGTAGTATTTAAAAATTAGAAGAATCTGGAGAACATTATGTCAAGTGAAATAAACCAGGCACAGAAAGAGAAATACCATGTGATCTCATTCATATGTGAAATCTAAAAAAGTTGGTATCAAAATAGTAGAGAACAGAATAATGATTACCAAAGGCTTGGGTGGCAGAGGGATTGGTAGAAGGGAGGGAGGATGGGGAAATGTTGGGATGTCAGTCAAAGAATACTTATTTTTTATGGTTAGATAGGAAGAATAAGTTCAAGAGTATGATGACTATCGTTAATGATAATCTACTGTATTCCTGAAAAATGCTAAGAGGATGGATGTTACATGTTTTTGCCACAGAAATAATAACTATGTGAGGTAATGCATTTGCTAACTAGCTAGATTTAACCATTCCACAATGTATATACAGGTTGACTGTTCCTAATCTGAAAATGCGAAATCCAAAATGCTCCAAAATTGAAAACTTTTTGAGTGCCTCCGTGATGCTCAAAGGTCATGCTCAAAGGAAATGCTCATTGGAGCATTTTGGATTTTAGATTTTCAGATTAGGGATACTCAGCTGGTAAGTATAATGCAAACATTCCAAAATTTTTAAAAAATCCAAAATTTGAAACTCTTCTGGTTCCAAGCATTTCAGATAAAGGATACTCAACCTATATACTTCAAAACATCTTATTGTACATGATAAATACATACAATTTTATGTGTCGATTTTTTAAAATAAATTTGAAAAAAATTAGATTTTTGCATAAATATTTATATTTTCAGTATACTCTTCAAAATAAAATTAGGAAACCTGGCTTTGCTGGACATGGTTTTTTCAGGGCAATTGGAGATGAGCAGGAGCAGGTTCTTCTAGATGGGGCATTTGTTTCCAATTTAGTTGCACTCCCCACTACTCCATATTGTCTCAATCATATTGTTTTTTCTCGCATTGGATCCCTAAAGACATTTGATTTTGCAAACTCTGTTGTACACTATATATATGAATATTTTAGTGACAGTATTTTAGTGACACAACCATCTTTAAGAAATGGAATCTATTGGCTTATATAACTGGAAAGTGTATGGATGGGATAGGCATCAGGCTTAGCTATATACAGAGGCTCAAACAGTATATAGAAGCTCAAACAGTACCATCGAGACTCTCTCTCTGTATACGTGTATCTCTTGGTTCCGTTTCCTTCCATGTATTTCCTTTGTTTTACATGTAGCCTCTCCCCATATGGTAGGAAAATAGCTACAGCAGGTCAGATTAACATTTTCCCAGTCTAATAATCCAGGGGGGGGGGGGGGGGTGGGCTTTTTTTTTTTTTTTTTTTTTTTTTTTTCACCCCAAAGAAGGGGCTCGGCCCTTGGCCACCC
>NW_007729359.1:34929-87787 GCF_000696425.1 Galeopterus variegatus | reverse complement strand
GGGGGGGGGGGGGGGAGGTTGGACTTTTTTTTTTTTCTTCATGTCTATTTATCAGTCCCAAGGAAGGGCTCTGGCCTTGGTCACCTAACTACTCATGAATCAAACACCATCCTAGGACAAATAAATCTCTCTGCCTGCAGTCCTGGATCACTTGTCCACTGCACAAAGGCATCTGCCAGAGGGAGTGAATGGGGGCCAAAATTCAGTCCCAATCTTCTCACCAAACTACATATCCTGGTACAGAGCTGCATTTTTCTGGAGGAAGGGACAACTTTTACTTTGCACAAGGTAGCGTCTGCTTGCCCACCTGTGCATGCCCAGGGCTGTTTCCCCTCCGAAGAGGTACCTTCTGTGATTTACCTGTAGGAAGGGTATCTTATTCTAGTTAACAAAAAGGGGCCATATCAGCTAGTGGTGGCCCTGCATATACTGCCTTATACCCAGCCAACCTCTCATGAGTTGGAGACATGTAGCTTCCCCAGAGGAATTTAGGCAGACAAACCATATATGCTTACCCTCCAGGTTAAGAATTTGGCTTTTATTCTGTGTATGACAGAAGCATGGAAGAGTTGTAAGCATTACTAAATTCACATTTTTTTGGATGAACAACCTGTTTTCCTGCTCTATGTATATTTTTTAGCTTAGAGTCAAACATTTCCTTCTACTATTATCACTCTAACAAAAGAAAAGTTTTACTTATAGTTACATCTTTGATGAGCAAAGATACAAAATGACAATGAAGAAAGAGTTAAGGAAGGGAGTAGAAGAAGAAGGATAAGCTAGGAATTCTGCCCAGGCAATCTGGCTGTAGTGTGGGGGAAGGGAGGTCATTGGCATAACCTTGGTGAGATGGGAGTCTGCCTTTCCCCATCCGCCTGAGGAAATTCTATGGATATTTCAAGGCTTAATTGCAAAGGCACGTCTTCCAAGTGTTCTTGACTCCACTCCAAGCTGAATTTAGTCCTTTATTTTCTGTACTACTATGTTACCCATTTAGAGCACCCCTCTCACTCTTCCATGCTTATTAGCATACACCCTTCAATTCTCCATCTAGACACTGAGACTGTGGAGAGCGGAGTCTTTATTCTATTTAGTCTTTGTGTACACAGAGCCTAGCATAGTGTCTTTACATAGTCAATGCCAAATTAATGTTTGATGGACAAATGAATGGATGGGTGAATGGATGGATGGATGGATGGATGGATGGATGGATGGATGAATATAGATAATATAATTGAGGATCAAGGACAAAAGTTTAGGGAATTTACCAAATTCTTAAGTTACGTAGCTAGGAGGATGCTTTCACTATTATTTGAAATAGAGAGTGTAAGAATAGGCACAAATATGGTGGACCGACCACGGTCAGTTCAGTCTGTGACATGAAGCATTTGTGACTCTGAAACATCTGGAGCAGTCCTAAACTTCTGGGTTTCTGTATCCTTGTGAATAAAACTGAGGGTTTGGACAAGGTGATGTCCAGGTTATCTTCAAGCTCTGTGATACTAAATATAAACTTAAGGATAAACAAAATCAGATTTTATCAAGATTTAACATTGGTTTTAAAGGTGGGAATGCTCTGAAGCCAGCAAGAAGGCAACTGGGTATCTATTTTTTAAAAATGTTTGGTTTTCTGATAACTTAGTCCACTCTTCAAAGTGATATGTACCATTTACATTTAAATGAAAGTAAGTACAAATGGATTTATCTTTGGCAGATAATTCTTGACATACTCGTCCAGCATGTTTATTGGGAAAACGTGAAAAAATGGTCAGGGCCCCTCAGATGTTCAGAATCTTGCCCAGCATCTGGTGTAAATATGCACGTGTGCACCCAGGTGTTCCTTGTTATTGGCTAATGTGATTGCGCATGTGCAGTTCTACCCAGTCCGCTATCCTCTGTATGGAAATTGCAGACAGTGGGGCGATTCCAACGCTGCTCCTCATATCTTGGGGTTGGATCCTGCATCCTTGAAGGTGTTTTGGAATGTGGACTTAAGTATAAAGGACAAACAGCTCTGATAGATGGTGCTTCTGAGTATGCTCTGGGAAGCCACGAGGGCGGCTGATCTTGGCTCTGGATAAAGCCTATTATTTCTCACCCACGGCTCCCAGGACCTTTTCCTATTATCTGGCTCCTAGACCTGCATGTGGAGGGTTTGTGTCCCAGTCTGTGCAGCGGGCTCCAGGGGTCTGTGAGACCTAGCCCTAGCTTGACAATGTTGCGAAATCCAAGCTGGAAGTTATTCCTTTCATCTCTGTAGCTGAATTCTAAGAGAAGTTGGAAAGGGATCCTGAGAAGTACTGAGACTAGGACAGGCCACAAGGGTGGGTCGATTAATCAGCATCTACCTACTGACAAGGATAAACAAGATGGTCCCTCAAAGCGCCTTCAGTCCTTGGATTCTTTGGTTTTGGTCTCCACGTTCTTCCACACAGCCAATATTTGCATCGTCCAGGCTACTATTTTGCAAACTCAACAAATTTTGGTTTTTGCCAAAACCAAATGCTATCTTTCCCCCCCACCAGATGATTAACTCACAAAACCGTGGACCAAAATACACATCCACATGCCAGCAGACAATGTTTTAGTTCCCTCTTATCAAAATTGTCCTCTGCCCAGGGCTAAAAACGTCAGAAAGATCAGTGCCCAAGAGTACTGTGCTTTTTATATTGATTCTCCTTCTTAAAATGAATCCCTTTAGACTTCTGAATATTTTATTTGTAGTATATTTTTTCCTCTTAAGTCCTCACTCAAGCTGCTTTTTATCTTGTTAAATGCTTTAAAGACAATAAATGTGGATATAAAATTATGTTCTACTGTGTTCTATTTACTTGTCCAGGCCCTAAAGATTTCTGATTTTCAAAAGGCTGCTTGTGTACATTTGCAACACAAATACCTACAAATAAAAATGCCACAGTACTTGATTTTATTCATTTTTTGAGTCAACTGTTTAAAACAAAGAAGTTTAAAGTATTTAAGTCCTCTATGTATATCACACAATCATGAATGAGGCTCAGCAAAATCTGACCCAATTTGTTTCTGATCCAACACAGGAGATTCTCAGTGTATTATAATTCATCTTTTTTCAACAGCTATAATTATAACATTTGTTGTCACAAATGCCTGTTTAAAAAGTACACCGAAAGTTATCAAGTTAAAAAAAAAAAAACAGGCTTTTACTTACCATGCTGTGCAAATGATGTTAAATGGACAATCCTGTTAAGATCTTGAGCTATTGTCTTAATCTAGGATACAGATACAATCTTTGACTCACGATCTACAAATGTGTTCAGAGTAGTTTCAGATGAAGTAACTTTCATTACGTTTTAGTCGTTTGGGAACGTGTAAGCAGTCTTTGATATTTATGATAATACTGGTGGATCAGAATACTCAATTTATCAGAAAACTCAATTTCTTACTCTTGGATATATATAGAAAGAAAGGGGCGGAGCAGGGTGGGACTGGGCAGGGGATCTACTGGGGGGCATCTATACTACAAACCAGCAGAGACCAAGCTAGCAAATCTAGCTGCAAACATACTCTCTGGTCTGTTACTCCAATTTTAACCACTTATTTTTGCTAACTCTGTTCTAAACTCAGTTCTTTCCCCCATACTGCTAAAAGTGTAAGTTGAATTGCTTTCATCATCTAAAGAATACATTTTTAATTGCATGTTGTTTGCTATTTTTCTATTTAAAATTTTATCCCCTAAATTTAGTTCTCTGGGGCAAAGCCTGGTTTTCCGATTCTAGCCACATGTGTGTCAGGAATAACCTCAAAACAATTCTTATGATTGTCCCCATTTTTTAGTTGAGGTAACTAAAGTTGGTAGAGGTAAAATAATTTGGGCAAAGTCATACAGTTAGTGAGTAAATTGGAATTTTTACCAAGATTTGATGTACCAAAGGCCATGCTCATTTCCCAATAATACTGGAAATTATTATATATAGGTACCCTGTAATTTTCATTACATAAGAAAATCTCCGTTAACAAGAGTCCAAATAACTGTGACCCTCAATTATTTTCAAATTTAATTTCTTTTTTAAGAGAAGGGAAAATGACAAGAAAAATAACGCCATTAATAGCAATTAAAACATAAACATTTATATATATGGTTTTAGGGACTATTCTGTCATTATTCTAAAAACACATCAGGTCTAATAGTCTACTCTTTAATATTGTAAATCCCGTAGAATGATTAATATTTTCAGTGATAACCCTGAGTCTTTTAAATAACCCAAATCAATGTGAAAAACATTTATTAAGCTAATTAAACCATACTAAGGCAGGAAGTGGACATATATTTTGTTTCATTCAAAGAATGTTTAGATCTTATACTTTTCTTTAATGTCTTGGTTTACAGTGGCCTGAGTATTCTGAGATAAGTTATTTTAAATAACATATATTTTCTACTATAAAACAAGTAATTGCTTATTGTATTGTAGAATATTTGGAAAATTAAAAAAAGCATAAAGAAGTTTAATAATCCAGAGATAACGTATTTTTTATGTTGTTTCTGTCATATATGAGGGTACTTAAAAAGTTCATGAAAAGATTCATGTTACCTTTTAGTTCTATTTTTCCACAAAAAGTACCTTTGTATAAATATAGATATCTACATGGCCTTAATTTGCATAATTAAGATTATACAGTATAAACATTATTCTGTTCTGAGCATTTTACTGTGTCATTTATAATTATTTACTTGCATAAATATACATAACCTAAAATATTCTCATGTGGATATATCGTGTTTTACTTAGTAGTTTCTTGGTTGAATATTTAGTTGTTTAATAATACAAGATTTGTCCCTATCTAATTTTTTCTTGGGTTAAATTCCTAGAAATAAAAATACTTCATCAAAGAGTAGAAACACGTTTCAAGCTCTTGATAGGTATTGCTAAATTACTCTCTAGTAATTTAGACTCTCCAGTCTTACATTCTAGGGTCCACCTCACCATGCCATTACCAGCAATGGTGTTACTGTGGCTTGTATAGACTCAAAAAGATGGCTTCATTGTAGATAACTTGTTTTATGAGGTTTAAAAAATAATCCTCTTTTGGTTCATGGAATACATTTTTCTAAAGGTTCTGTTGTCTAATAAAACAGGAGGAAAAGTGTGGCAAGTATTGTGCTAAGTGATGAAATACCTCTTTTAGTTCTAACCACGACCTTATGATTTATCATTATACTCATTTTCTAGACAAAGAAATCATCTTAAAAAGTTTAAGCACTTGCCCAAGATAACCCAGCTAGGAGTTGGTACAGAATCAATCAGGTCTGACTCCAAGACATATATAAAATTTTATTTATGTATTTATTTTTTCTTTTAATTATTGTAGTTTTACTAAATACTTTAAGATCAGGCACCTAAGATCCTCTCACATTTCTCTACATTATTAAAACGTTCTGATCTCTTCCTTTCAATTTATTTTCCAGGTGAACTATATAATAATTTTATCAGTTCCTTCAAAATTGGCATTTTGATTGATGCTGCCTTAAGTGTATGCACTAAATTCAAGAAAAGTTAATGTCTTAATACTATTTGGACAAGATGTCTCTTAGGAACCTTATTTATTTTTGTGGTTTCCCTCAACAGAAAAGCTTACCCTCCTGTTAAGGTGTTTTTACTTGTTTCCTTTATTTATTTATTTTTTTTGCAGTAATGAGTGAGATTTTTAGTAGTTATTTTTTAATTGACTATGGTTAGTGCTGATTTGTGCATATTTGTGTCCCTTTATAGTTATAATAGTTTTGTAATTGTTTTTCTTAGGTTTTCCAAATAATTGTGTATCTTCAGTATTTTTTCTCTTAATTTCTACTATTTCTTATCTCTATATTATATCTTTTTCTTGTTTTATTACAAGTGGGTAAAACTTTCAGAACAGTCCTAAATATTGATATGGCAATCATAGGGGACATTCCTTTTTGTCCTTAACCATACTGAGATTATCTCTAGTATTTTGTCTTAATCTGTGTGTGTGTGTATGTATGTGTGTGCACGCGTGTGTGTGTGTCTCTGTGTGTGTGTGTATGTATGTGTGTGCACGCGTGTGTGTGTGTCTCTGTGTGTGTGTGTGTGTGTGTGTGTTTGACCTCAACTTTGGCACTTAGTCAGTTTTTAGTTTTCGGTATTGTCATGGGCAATTTATTTATTTTTTATTATTATTATTTTTTTGTCTTTTTCCACGTCCGGCAACGGATCGCAACCCTCAGTGTCGCCCCCGTACCGGACCAGGACCGGCAACGGGATCGCAACCCTCGGCGTTGCTCCCGCGCCTCGCTCAGCCAGTGAGCGGGAACCGGTCTATATGTGGGATCCGAACCCTCGGCGGGAGCGCCACCACACTTCCCAAGCGGCGCACTATCGCAGTGCGCCACCGGGCCGGCCCGTCATGGGCAATTTAATGGGGAATTAGAAACAGATATTTGGCCTGCTGTTGTAACTCTGAAATTGAACACATAAATTTTAGAAAGATTTTCAACAAATGGTGCCATATTTTATTCCCTAATTAACTTTAAAATTCAATCCATTTCCCTAAGCATCTCAGTCTTCAGAGGTAAGATTATAATTGGCTTTTTCTAATTAGATTTTTCCCACACTCCATTATTTTCTATTATAATGCTATTTCCACCTCCCACTAGAATTTATAGTTTTCCAGACTGAGACTAGAGAAGGTCGAACTGGAGTTAATAAGGATAAAACTCGTGACCTGAAAGTCTACCACCCTCTCCACTCCCTTGGCAAGGAACCCATTGATTTCTACTGTGGAACAGGAGGACTTGGTTCTAGTTGTTCTCATATCCTGAAGTCTTGCTCCCTGGGCTTAGATAAACTCATGCTTAAGTCTAGCCACAGGACTACGAAGAACAGAGATTTCCTGAGGATAAAAATATATAGGCTCATAATGGTGGATATATGTCATTTACTATACATTTGTTCAAGCCATTAGAATGTGCAACTCCAAGAGTGAACTTTAATGTATAAACTATAGCCTTTGGGTGACAGTGATGTGTCAATGTAGGTTTATTAACTGTAACAAGTGGACCACTCTAGTGCAGGATGTTGATGATATTGGAGATGCTCGGTTTGCCTGGGCTTCGGTTACAAGACATGCCTCTGGGTTACAAGGCATTCCTCAAGGATTCAGGCCCCTCCTTTAATCCCTCCCCTAGAAGAAATTTACTGTTGCTAGTTAGACCTATTTCCAGCACCAACATGAGAAAAATGAGACCACAAGGGGCTGGCTTATGCAAATCCAGTGGCTGGGCATGCTCAATAGAGAGGGGTTATGTAACCCTGGTGGCTTAGCATGCTCAGTAAAGTGGAGTTTATCCTCTGAATGACCTTCCACTAGATGTGCTAGAGATCACAGAATGTTCTTGAATATTCCTGGTGCATGTGACAAGATTTGACCAATGAACATGCTCCAAGAAGAGACAAACTGAGCATGTGCAACCCCCTTACTGCAACCCCCTTAGTTGACTATTCATTAGGTGGCAAAACTGTGAAAGCCCAGTCCTAGCAGAAGACTGGGCTGTTGCTTGCTTTCCTGGAGGCAGCCTGCACTCTGCCTGTGGAGTATGTATTTCTTTCTTTCTTGTATCAAACTTACTCTCAGCAAGCAGCTGCTCACTCTCTTGAGCCAGCCTGCATTCTGTACTGAACTTTAAGAATGCATTTCTCACTTTTGGGTTAAACTTGGTGTG
Organism: Galeopterus variegatus; assembly: GCF_000696425.1. NCBI lineage: Eukaryota > Metazoa > Chordata > Mammalia > Dermoptera > Cynocephalidae > Galeopterus > Galeopterus variegatus. Next base: position 80,076 of record NW_007729359.1, on the reverse strand, counting down.
GGCCCTGCTCAGTCTTTATAGCTGGGTTGCAATCTCTCTGTGAAATCTGTGTCTCTTATTCATTACATTAAACCTGTTCTCATTTTCTACTGTGACTCTGCTCTTGAATTCTTTCCTGTGGTGGAGTCAAAAACCTGATAAGAGGACGGGATGGGTGAGGGCTGCTATCAGGCCCCCCAACCCTACCTCTGACATCACTGATAGTGGGGGAGGCTGTGGGTGTGGGGGCAGGGGGAATATGGGAACCCTCTGTACTTCTGCTCAGAGTTTCTGTGAACCTAAAACTGCTGTAAAAAGTAAAGTCTATTTAAAAATTCTTTTATATGGCTAAATAGCCCTAAATGTCACCCCAGCGTCAGGCCCAGAAAGCCTGTGGACTCCATCTCTGCTTCTGTTGAATGTCTGGCATGTTCCCATGGGACATCCTTGTGCCATTGTTTAGGACTCTAAGTCCAACAGGGCTAATTTCTCAGGACTGCTCTCTGCTCGGTAATCTGTCTTCCTGCCCCTCTCTCCTTTTGTTTCTTCTTGTATTCCTGTACTTTCACCCCACACCATGCTCCTACAATGAGATCTGAAGGGGGCCCTGCTGTAAACTAACCATACCCCTAAACTCTGAATACCTCACCTGAGTCCTTTCCTCGTTCCGCACATTTCAAAAAGTTCACTTACCACTGGTTGATATTGTCACTGTGCCTGAAATCTGAAACAAACAAAAACCCTCATCTTCTTGGAATTCTCTAAATAGAATATTCCAAATTCTTCCCCTTTATGTAAAAGCCAGAAAATCATTCTATAAACATTAAGCATTGACAAAAATAAGTGTTAATGAATAACTGAGTGACAGGGATCACGAGACTGACAACAGAACAGTCCCCACTTTGTGGTTGATGGGATCATTTGCTACATCACACAGTGTGCCCTTTTGGGGATCCATGGGAACATCTGGGACAAATGTCCAGAGTTGTTTATTTTTATCTCAAGGACATTGTAAATCGTGTACTTTTGTTTTCCTCTTAGCTTTGGCTGTCAGGGAACTCAGAACCAAGTATAAAGATCTCAGCTTTCAAAAACTGGACTGTTTGGCATGCATTGTGAACATAACCCCTGGTTTTTTCCACCCTTATTTTTCTACTATATTCCCTTTACCCTTATTTCCTAATCAATTTATATAGTATGCATTTCTGCAAGTCCTCGCCCCAGCCCCCTATTCCCCCACAGATATTGAACGGAGGAACACTTTTTATGACATTTCAATTCTTTTTTTTTTTTTTTTTCCTTTTTGTCTTTTTTCGTGACCGGCAACGGATCGCAAACCTCGGTGTTGCGCCCGCACCGGACCGGGACTGGCAACGGGATCGCAACCCTCGGTGCTGCACCCGCCCCTCGCTCAGCCAGTGAGCGGTTGGTCTGTATGTGGGATCCGAACCCTCGGTGGGAGCGCCACTGCGCTCCCAAGTGGCGCACTGTAGCAGTGCGCCACCGGGCCGGCCCTATGACATTTCAATTCTCAGCATGAGTGTCTCTGGCTTTCAAAGTGTTCTTTGTCCAATTTAATCACATGCTGTCTTCCCTCTGCCATTTGATACATACCTGGATCATACAAGCTCAGGGAATGCAACATTGATATAAATGTTTAGTTTAACTCAAACATAATTGGGAGTCAATTTTTTCAGCACAGCATATCATGCAATAAATTCCCAAGATAAGTGAAAATGACTTTGGTATTAATTGTATTATTATTAGTAATCCTATTATCTGTGCTATTTTTTCTTTTTTCAGTTGGTGTATATTTTTGAAAGAAAAAAAATCTAATCAAAATTTGGCTTGGAAGAAAACTTTTTCATAACACAGTACATGAATCACTTGGAATTGTAACATTCGTCTTGTTTTTGTTTTAATGTGACCATGGAAACATGGAAAGTAGCTAATAAATCCTTGATGAGACTCAGGCTGTCTTTGATTTTACTGTCCTCCTGTATCTGTGTGTTAATGTTGGGTTAATTGCAGCACATAATTTCCCAGATGGCAACAGTAGGTGTATACCACAATGTTTTTATTCAGACCTATAACAGTGTGTTGTACATAATAGATGCTTCATATTCGTTGAGTGAATGATTCCAAGAATAAAGAAATGAGTAGATGATGAATAAAACAAATCAAGCTAAACCTTAAAAATGAGCTCTGGCAAGACCATTTAAGGGAAAGGAATTCCACTGTGGGCAACTCAGAGTATGTGTTAGAAAACACCTGTTAATAAGAGAATGCAAACTTTTCCTTAATATTGGAGTTGCCAGGAAAATGTTTTATGCTTTTCTCATTCCCAGGAACAGACATTATTCTTAAAGCTGAATCCCTGGTGAGGTCCTCTGTGGAGATGGTCTAAAGGATTCCAGGCACCTGAATTTTATCCCATGTGCCAAATGTTCTTTACTCTCTAAAGATTATAGGAAAGGAGGCTGAAAAAGAACTAATTGCAGGGGATGGAAAGCAAAGAGTCCAACAGCCAAGCTGTGTAGGTCTGGCTGAGTTGCAACAACAGAGCATTAAGCCAAGCATTAGTCCCTTCTAAGTATGGGCCATTTACGACCCACAGGTTGCACACTTGCAAAGCCAGCCTGCATGTCTTAGTCTCTTATTGTTCCTGAACAAACACTATTGACTAGGTTTGATGTCGGCAAACTCTTGTTTGAATGTAATGCTGATGAACAGAACTTCCTGTGATCATGGAAATGGTCTATGTCTGCACTGTCCAATACATAGCCACTAACTACCTATGGCTATTGAGTACTTCGAAGGTGGCTAGAGTGACTTGATGTTTGACTCGTGCTACTGAATAACTATATTTTAATTTTATTTAATTTTAACTAATATAAATTTAAATAGCTACATGTGTATGTGGCCAATGGCTGCCATATTGGTCAGAGCCATTTAATAAATCAACCAAACTACAGACAGCAAATAAATTCCATATAGAAAGAACGTATAACAATGAAAACCAAACAATGCCTTTTATATTAACTATTTTGAGTAACTGACAACAGTTAAGTTTGCATGTTATCCCAATGGAAAGTTGCAGTATAGCTTACAATCTTTAATAGAACAGAGGCTTCTGGTCAAGATGGTGGAATAGACAGTCCCCAGCATCACTCTCTTCCATAAATCAACCAATTTTCAACTATTAAAAAGTAACAACAACCAAGCTGGGGCTGCTAGAGCTCAGGGGGAGAGGAGGAGAGACCTACAGAGGACATGAAGGTGGGAGAAGCCACGATGAGAGAGAAAAAACCACTTTGTTTTGTGCTGTGGTCACTTGAAGGCTGGAGCTACTGCACGCACAGAGCAGGAGCCAGCAGAAACCACAGCTGTGCCTTTAGATGGAGTTGCTTGGAGGTGGCAGGGGAGAAGAGGGCCTTGGTGGCCCCCAGGCCAGCAGTACCACCAACAGGGTTCCTGTGGACCCACATAGGACTGAGGAGCCACAACAACTGAAAAAAAGCCACTCAGAAGCCAGTAAGTCATTGCAAGTGTCTGGCGCAGGGCCCGTCCCATGGGAAGTGTTTGCAGCACAGGTGGTAGGGGAGATGGGCCCACCAGGGGACACTGGGGCACAGCAAGGACTGCTGATCTGCCCCTGAATCAGCGCAGGACCACTCAGAGGGAAATGGTCAGGAATATAGAATTACAAGGGGAGCAGTTTGATGAAAAGACTCAGGCCCAGACAGTGTTTCTAAACAACCCAGGTGCATCAGATTTCACCGGATCCAGAAGTAGCTATAAAGTTAACCAGTAAAACCTGAGCTGCAGAAAAAGCCTTTCCTAGGGAATCAGCAGCAAAGCAGCAATTTAGCTCAACCACAGGGCTCAAGAACTTGTCCCCACAGGAAGTTCCCCCATTTTAGAAGTAGGCAAAGGACAACAAATTAGTTCCAGTGCAGAGTTTAAGTGGTGGGAACAGCAAATAATCCAACACAGAGCTGAAAGAAAAAACAAAGTCCCCACAACCAGAGACAAAGTTTGACAACTAGTAAAGGTCTCATTTCACTAAAGAACACCTATAACACCTGGAAGGACTGGAAGTCCCCTGGGCTACTAAGCCAGAAAGGGTGGAGTGACGGGGGCCTTACCCATGCCCTCGACGCCTGCAACCAGTCCCCCAGTTAGGGGCCTCGGCCACACACCCCCCCCCAAGTGCAACCACCCCAGCGATGACCACCAGGCTGTGGCAGGAAATGCCCTGGGCTCTCCCGAGAAGGGGTGGTGGGGGGCTGAGGGTCTAGGCCATGCAGCCCCCCACACTCAACCAGCCCAGTGATGACCAGCAAGCCTCAGCAAGAAGGGCCCTGGGTTCCTGAGCTGGGGTGGGGGGTAAGGGCTATTGCCACACCCCCTTGACATCTGCACCCAGCCTAGCAATAACCAAGCCACAGCCAGAAGCCCACCCGTCTCCCCTGTGGGAATGAGGGGGCAGCCACAGGCCTCAATCCCACCCCTCCTCCTTCCTCCTTCTTCCATCCCATTTTCTTCCCCTTTCCCCTCTCCCCCTCCCTCCCAACTGCTCTACAGCAACATAGTAGAATGTGAAAAATAATGTTAATAAATTGTTTTTAAAAAGTGATAAAAAAATTATAATAGAACAAGAAATTTAAGATGCAGAACTGGAAAGTTTGGAGGCGATCCCTGCCTCCAAAATTTCCTAAGTGTAGAGTTTCCATGGTAATGAAGAATCCAAATTTAATTAAAAGTGAGTGCCTAGGGCATCTATATTGTTCGGTTCTAATACATTTTACTTTTGAAAATTATATTCTTCTAAGCCACTGATATATTAATAATATGTCGGACAATATTTGTTTAGGACTGAGGCTGACAGGTCATTGTAAGAAGAAAGAAAAGAACGTACAGTCATCTTAAAGGAACATTAGAAACACTGCAGATAGAATAAATTGAGAAGAAAAGATGTATTCTTTTGCTACTATTTGGAATTCCTTTGAGTAATGAGATGAAGAGCCTTTATTTTATGGTTTTTCACTTAGGATCACTTTTCTCCACTGAGGACTCCTGCCAGGCCTCACCTCTGAAGGACTCAACCTTGGTCCCTCCCAAGAAGAATCTGCCCTGGTTCCCCAGCTGGGTTCCAGTATCCCACGATTCCTGCCTGCTCTTCTCCCTTCCAACCCCCAAGCCCAAAGGCCATGGCCATGGGCAGCTTTGAGAGGTTCCAGCAGAAGAATCCCAACAGACACTATGGCAAACAGTAACAATCACTGTCACCCTGTTTGAAAGTTAAGGCCGAGCAATCGGTTTTGTTGTGTATGTTATTTGTGAAAAAGCTGGTCATTTGAAAAAATTACACAATACCACTGGTATGAGTGAATGAGAAGTTTTTTGCATTTTTGTTGTTTTGTTTTAGTTACAGATCACATGTCCCTGGGTGGTGAAGGAAAACTCCGGGAGTCACTGACGCTAGTTGCTCAAATAAGCTATGTCCCTCCCAGAAACATCTTCACTGTTAGAAAAACCAGAGCAACCACCAGATCAAAATCCTTCTCAAAAGGAAATAATGTTAATGACTTAAAGAGCAATTGTCTGCATTTAGGATGTGGAGACAATCCAACGACATGGGACTATAGAAGGTCTCAGCAGCAAATGAGGCAAAAGGAAGGAATGGAAAGAGGGAAGGAACAGGGAAGGAAGAGTAAAACGAAACGGAATTGGCTTAAGGGGACACTTGGTGTCTTGCCTAAATCTTCTATTCAACTTCCATGGGGCAAGCTCTGCAATTATTTATTTGCTCTTGCTTTTGGCCCAGGACAGCAGTATCCTGGGCTTTCTTTAGTTTAGGTTGGTCAGCCATAAAGGCAGCAAAAAATCAGAAGTCTGGCCTCTTGGGCAGTGAGTATAAAGAGTATCACTTACATCACAAGGAAAGCCCTAACTTAACTGCGATTCTCAGTGGGAAGGGAATAGAGCACAGTCTGCAGAGGAAGTAGGTTTCCAAATTTCCAGGGCAAGGGAAAGACTGGCATGTTCTACAGAGATCCACACAGATTCTGGTGCATTCCCTTAGGGAAAGGGCCCCATTTTCTTTCTTTCAAGAGTCTCCGTGTGCAACAAATGTTTGCCGATGTAATGACATTGCACATGTGAAAGACAAGGAGGCAGAAAAAACACTGAGGCAGTTTCCATTGTTTCCTTTTTTAAAAAATTATCTCTTTAGTCTGCTAATATCTAGGACAGCCCTTTACCTCCACCCCACCATTTCTGTCTTTCAAGACATTGACATTTTTGAAGCATCCACACCTATTCCTGTGAAATGTCCCATGATGTGGATTTGTCTGTTTCCCTATGATTAGATTGAGGTTAAGAATACCCTGTAGGTGACATGAGGTGCTTCCCTCTGTGTCACAGAGGGGCCCGTGATGGATTCTGTCCCATTGTTGGTGGTGCTAGGTTGGATCACTTGGTTCAGGTGGTGTCAGCCAGATCTCGCCACTGAAAAGCTACCTCTTTCTCTTAGCAATGAAGACATAACAAACTATAAACTTTCCACCCAATGGTCTTCGCATTGCTGATCTTCGCCTGAATCTACTTTCATGTGAGGGATTGCAAAATGATGATTTCTTGATTCTATCAGTCCTTCTATATCTATTAACTAGAATCTTTCTGTAAATAGCCAATCCCTCTTATTATTTTTTAATATCACTATAGACTATTGGATTGTTTTTTCTTAACCTCTTTTTTTGTTGGACATTATACCCTTTGTTTTGAGATATATGTAAAAAACTGTGAAATACTTGTTATATGAAATGCTCTGAGGAAAAAATCATTCTGTGGTCAAATAATTGGGAGGACATAATGTATCTACCATCTCTCATGAAGTAAGATAATCCACATCAGGATATCGAAGACTCCAGGAACCTTCTTCACTTTGTTTAACCAGGTGTTTCTCAAACTTATTTGACCATGGAATACTTCTTCTTATTCAACACAAACTACCTGATGAAACATATTTGAGAAAACACTGGCCAAGAGCAAACCCTGTTGATTAAATATTTCATCAATAATGTGAAACAAAGACTGATTAATGATGGTAGTTGTATCACTGTTCATTGAACAAACTCTGCATGAGTAAAAGAGTCACTCTACAATTATTCAACTCATAAGGTCAACTCGGTATACCACGGAGGGACTGGAGGTCAAGAATAATTCTAAAGTAGGCAAAATTTCTTAAAAAGAACACAAAAACAGCCAACCATAAAAGAAAGGATTGATACACTAACATCATTTAAATTAGGGACTTCTGTTTATCAGAAGATACCAACAGGAGTGAGAAAGGGCAAGCCTCAGATTGGGACAGTGTAGTAACAAACATGCATCCAGAGGCTATAAAGAAGTCCTACAAATATGCGAGAAAAAGATTAAATAAATCTTTTTGAGTCATTTAACTCAATGAAACAATGGGCAAGAGATGTGAACAGGAACTTCACAAAAGAGGATAACCAGTAACCAATAAGCATATAAATATTATTGGCCTTAGAGATCTAACACAAAGTAGAATCCACAATGACATACCACTATACACCCACCAGAATGACTAAAATAAAAAATTAAGATGACTGACTGTACTAGGTATGTGTGTGGGGTGTGGTGTTGGTAGATACTGTAAGGCGCCACCTGGATCTCCTTTGAAGCAAGTGGTTGTTGCCCAGCTGCTGAAAGTCTGATGACCTTCACTCTCTGATCCATTGGGGACTGCCTTAGCTGCTTCTTGTCCAAGGTCACAGTGACTGATGGATGGATGGTACACAGGACTAGCTGTCTTGGCCCAACTCGTAACAATTCTGAGGGGCCATTCTAATTCCCCCACTCCTACCCCCAGGTTGTTGTTGGCCCTGCGCTGCTCAACATCTCCCTCTGTCCAACCTTACTTCCTCCTACTCCTTTCAACAGAAGTTGATCCCAAGGACACGCTGTAACAAACCAAGCTCTGTATCACAGCCTGCTTCGCCAGTAATCCATCCTGGGACATGCTGCAACTGGAGTTCTCACACATTGCTTGTGTCAGTTGGTACAACCACTAAAGAAAACTATCAATGTCTACCAAAGCTGAACAACAAGCATACCTTGTGACACAGCAATTCCACTCATAGACCTTGACCTAGGAGTGAGCATTGTCTGTCCATCAAAAATTATGTACAAGAATGTTCATAGTAGCCTCATTCATGAGACCCAAACTAGAAACAAACCTAAATGTCCATCATCCTCTGTTCTATCCTCTTCTCTCTCTCTCTTTCTCTCTCAAGTCTGGAGGGGCCAGAAGAGTTCTCAGGCTCACAACTGACCCAGGTTCCTGCACCTGGCCAGAGTTCCCACAGCAGGGTTTGGAGGCCAAATATCTAATAGCAGTATTTCCCAAATTTTGCTCCAGAGAGTGCTACTATGTATTATCTGAAGAATGTCCTAGGGTCAGGTTAGTTTTAGAACATCAGTGAAATTCCTCTGGGACTTTTCCAAGATGTGAGATGTATTACGCAGGATTTCCCAAAGTTGCTTGACTCTAGAATCATTTTCTGCATTACATCTCCTGGAGTAAGCCCTCTTTGGAACACACTTGAGGTAACACTCAACCAAAGAAGTAAACAATGTCCATTTGCTGAACATCCTGTTGGCAGATCTCTCCCTCTGGAAACTGGATTCACATATTCTATGTCATGGCTATCTCACTTTCTTACCACATAGACATGATCAACAAAGAACTAAATAAAGAAAGACTGGTCGTTTTGGTTCATGCTTCATTTCATGTCTTACCCTTACTCAGATTTTTGTGATTGTTCATAGAAATTCTATTGTTTTTCTTCTAGTAGTATTTAATTTCTTGGCGTCAGTAGTTCACCACTAAACAATGATTTATTTAAATTGATCTAAGTATCTGTGAATCACTTATCCATCATTTTGTAGGAGGGTCTTAGAAAAACACTTTCTGATGCTGATGCTTTTACTTAAAAATCTAACTAAAACCTCAAAGTCTAATATTGAACGGTAGGCCTGGACTCAGCATTTATTCTTCAGTGTGGTATCTGATACATAGATCTCTTTGCCTGCCTTAGCTTTGCTGTTTGTCTCCAAACTGGCTCAGTGCCCTCAGTGCCCCTTGCAGATCCTACTGTTAGCCTGAATTCTTCCTTAGGAAGTAGACCCAGCCTGTAAGAGCAGAGCCTGGAGCCCTGCTGTACTGCTGTCCGCCCCCACCCCATCCCACAGACACCTCAGGTGCCCAGGATGGACTAGCTCGGGCTCGCGGTGTGGATCCTCTAAAGAATGAAGCCAGCAGCAGTCTCTGTGGGCTGTGCCTGGACTTTGTGGGACATGGCATGTAAAAGTAAGAAACCATTTCTTGCCAGTAGGCTAATTTGTACCTGCCTTGAGAGAAAAGAGAAAGACAAGGAGACAAGTCCAGGATGTCTCTGATATCAGAGATTATGTGTATGTGACTGCATTGCTGCACAGTGCCAGACACAGGAGTAGCCCTCAATAATAGCTGAATGAACCCGGAACGAGCGGACTTAAGTAAAAGAATTAACACTGGGGAAAAGGTGACTTAAGAGTTAGAAGCTTGAATCTGCTCCTCAACTCTGCCACTTTATCAGTTGTGTCCTTCGGTGATTCATTTTCAGTACTCAGAGCCACAGTTTCTCATAAGTAACACTGAGTTATTTATCCATCTATGTGTGTGTGTATGTGTGTGTGTACCTGCATACATATATATACAAAGATGTCTGGAATGATTTACATCAAATGCTAACATGGCTATTTTGGGGATTTGAAAATTGAGGTGATTTTCCCTTTCTTCTTTGTATTTTTCACTAATATCTGATTTTTTAAGGTAAAAAAATAAATCATATCAAGATATTGTGTCAATGTAAAACACACACATTCTTTGATACTTCTGAGTCTTTGAAATGGGAGGATCTTATAAAAAATTCTTATAAACCAAGTATCATTCCTTCAGTTTTTTTTTTTCCCCTAATTTGTGAATACTAAATAGGTTTTTGGATTTAATCTTTCAAGCAGTCCTCTACCTTTTCCTCTGCTACTAAGCCTTGGAGGAATCTTTACATGAAGACTATTTGTTCTAAAAAATATAGAAAGAAATGACATTATTACCTTAACTAGAAGAGCAGCAAATCTTTTAAAACTCAATACTTTGGGGCTTGAGGGGGGAGATAAAAACCATTTAGGTAATATTGAAAAATGTAAAACCAGTTTATACTATTCATTTGAAAAATAAAAAGCCACTATGTTTTATTAGTATTTACATGGCAACATAGATATTTTAAATTAAGAAATAAGTAAGAGCTCAGCAGTTTTTTTAGGGACCTTGTGACAATATTCTCTCCTTCACAGTTCCTAGAGGTCAGAAGAGCTCCAACTGACACCTTATTCCTTCAGCTATTTATATTTTTCATTTGTAGACCTCTAGGCAAACAAAGAGTTCAACTTGAAAGAATCTCAAAATACTATTTTTCAGCCACAAAGAAATTCTTCCAATTGAAACTAGAATTTGATAAGTTTAAATACTTTACAAACAATTCAAATGAGATTATGAAGTTAATCAGTAGATACTTATTACTAAAATATAAGCACATTTCCCTTTAAATATCTGAGATTCTGTCTACAGTGCCTCTGTTATATTCCTTTAAATTATTCTTATATTCTAAAACAATGAAGCTTCACAACTGATGGAATGTTGCCAGGGGATTTCAGCAGAGTTTGAAAGCAACTTAACCAAAAGGCATAGTTTAAATTGGCTTAGGGAATGAATGGGCTCCTTATCATAGCAGCTGAAGGCTGTATACAATTAACAGCATCTGTCAACATTCACAAGGCCCCACATAGAACCATCAGGCCCTACTACCCTACAACCCTTCGGCCTTACAACCCTTCGGCCTTGCAACCCTGCAGCCCCGTGACCTTCAGCTTCTGGAACCTTCAGATCCACAGGACCTGAAAACAGAAAGATAGCCTCAAGTCATCACTAGAAGGACACTGCAACATTTTAGTGATATTGGAAGCACCAAAAACAACTGCTAATTATTGTTAATTATCTAGAACAATTCTGTTAACCTTAGCATCAGGCTTCAAATTAGCCAGCTATCATAAAAAATATATAAAATACCATTTATAGAGATAAGTTTATATTTAAAATGACCGATTTTAAAATCTTTCTCATTTTATTTTTATTTTTAAAGGGCATGAAAATTATCTGCTAACATCCCTTTTTATATGATAAATTCTCAATTTATTCAGCTTCAATATTTCTATATAAAGAGTACTAAATTCATTATGTGGCAATTTTTAGTTGTTTTTGTATATAATAAATACATTTCACTCATGAGTATGTGCAAAACAAAACAAAAAAATACCCGGAATTTCATTAAATAAATTTATTTGTTAAAATAATTTAACTCCAAATACAACTGTTGGATTTGCATTGAGTTATAACTACAATTCATGTTTTAATTGAAATGTCAAGGTTTAACAACTGACATTGTTACAAAACAATAAACTGTTGTTGAATTTTAAATGGTCAGTTGTATTAGAGCTCAACAATTAACCGTGAAATATATCTCTGGGAAACCCCAAATCAATAATGATAAGTCTGTTTCCAAAACCCACTGTAGTCATTCTTGAAACCCTGATCACGATTTAATAGATGCACAATGACACATTAAAAAAAAAAAAAGGCCCCCCCATAGTCTTTAACATTTGATTGGCTAAGGAGACAATTAAAGCTTACCCGCTAATACAAGACTAGTGATAAAAACAAAGGAAAAACTAAAAAACAAAACAAACAAAAAAACCCAACAGCAACAAACAAAGCATTTGCATATTTATACACACACTGACAACGGTCACAGTGGAAAACCCTTGAAAACAAACACCAGACATCCTTAGGCAACATTTCTTTATATAGAAAAGCAAACATCAGTAGTTTTACCACAGAAAAGTGATGGCAACTGTAGCAATTAGACTCAAACTCAGTCCTAGTTCTACAAACCAAAGCAGAAAATCATCAAAGCACCTTTCAATAGTTTAACAAAAGATTTCATGTAATACTTTTGATCAGATGCTGGCTTGTTTTTATGTAAGTTGAACAAAATAAAAGGCATCAGTTAACCATCACTATCACAGCTTAAAAGAAACAAGAAGTTGCAACATTAAAAGAAAAAAAAAACGCTGCCTTTGTATAAAAGTAAAAAACAAAACAAAAGAGAATCTTATCACAATAGCTAAAGAAAAAGTGGGTCTTTGGATCAAACCATAATATTTTTAAGGCATGTTAGAAAAACGTTCACTATCTAGCTGCTAGCCTGATCAGGGCTTAAAATAAATCGTGACCCAAGGTCACCAACTTTCCTCTGTACTCACTACTATTTCATGTGCCAACAAATGTAATCTTCCTGTTCTTATACTTTTTATTACCATCTCAACAAACACATTCATTCAAGCTGAGTTATATTCCAACCAGATGAACACCAATAGTTAAGAGCACAGGAGGACTTCCAGATTTGGGATGTCTCTGATGCCTTGTCACTGTGTATGTACAGTTGTGTGGAAACACTGATCAGGTAGCCAAATCAGTTATTACTAACGTCTTTACAGTAAAAGCTCACCTTACTGTCTGACACAAACATTTCTAATCAAAACCCAAAGTTTTAGATAATCTTTTCCACCTTACATCTTGCCACATCTTTCACATCATTTAACTTATTTTTCACATCTGCATAGCAATCCATAATGTAAAACTGTGTTTCTTCTAATACGTAATCATAGTTGTCACAAGTTGCTATTAATTATGGAATTCTAAACAACAGAATCATTCTGAGAAGTTAGAGGCTTCAAAATGCAACCAATTCACTAACAAATATTTCTACTCCAGTAGGTAAATCATACTTAAAGTTTTGATTTCTCTACATGTTTGAGTCAAATCAACTTTTACACAGTGAAATTTATTTCAATAACATTGGTTAAAACTTTCTGTACCATAAAACAAGGTGCTTCATAATTGAGGGTTATAAAAAAAATTATACTGAAGAATGTAAATATTCACAATTCAAAGATTTCTGACAACCATGGCCTGGTTTTACCCACGGATCTTTTCACTTTTCTCATCTATGAAAAATATTACCAACCTTTTTTCTATCCTATAAGCTTAATACCAGTTACTATACATTTGGGGGGCTACCAATGATTTCAATGATGTATAAAAGACACTTAAATAATTTAAAAGAAAAAAATGTTTTTGATATGCTATATTCTGCAGTATAGATTCTCAGTATAGGCAATTATTTCCGACTTGTGCCAAATTCTTAAGAATAAACACACATGCACACACACACATACACTCTTCTCTCAGTTACACACGTAAGACCAGAGGTTACTTGCACGAGACTGTGAAACCAATAAAACGTGGGGCAGTATGTAGATTGCAGGCTCAGTGATATTGCAGTTCTGAAAGCCACATTTATCTCCAGAGGCCCAGCTCAAGATAATCTCTTCAGCATTTGTAACTCTGAAGTTAGCTGAAAAGCCTTCTACACTTGATTGTAAAACTTATGAATAGGTTTTTCCTGTGCCATTAGTCATGCAAATGATAAATACTTCACGGCTATGAAAACCAAAACTGTCAGAGCTTGAGCACCTTTTCAAAACAAAATATTCACTCTAGCTTTATTTGCCACTTCAGTAATCAGGGCAAAACTGTTTTAAGAAAACCTTTATATAATTCTCAAGGAAAATTAAAGATAAAAGGCTTTTTGTCCTTTACCTTCTACTCTATAATTTATGTTCTACTTTTAAGCCCAATTATTTCACATGGTTATTCGATTTTTTAAATGCCTGCAATAAAGCTCTGCTACAGCCAACTTGATTTTGAAAGCAGGTTAGCCAAGGGTCACACCATAACCCTAGCCCTTAAAGGCGAGAAAGAATTGGCTGCTTTAAAAAAATGCCAGATGTTGGTACTGTCCTGTGAGGTGTCTGCAAACGGTGACATGTGGATGCAACATGGCTTCATTTTCCTTACGTGATGGTACTGGTTAATCTAACCAAGTGCTTCTTTGTTAGTAAGGCTAAACAATCTTTTTCCATCACAGTTGCTTCCTTCTTGTTCAGTAAAGTAATAAGGACCATCCCTGCTTGGTTAACAGGGTGGGTTTGGGGTTTTAATTCTGATCAAACCTTTGTGAGAGCCTCCATTTTCAGTGGCAAAGCAGGTGATTTAACAAATTCTAAAGCCAGATTGTATTTTTATACAACCTCTCCTAACTTTTGCTCTACCAAGGATGGATGCATGAGTTAGTTCCATATCACAAATTAGAATAACATCTACAATTAAGCATCAGTTTTGAAAAACAGAAATGTGTCAGCTGAGCAAAGAATCTCTCCCTGTAATGCTGTTGGCAGGTCAGCTGTTATCTTACTTGACAGAAAACATTGGTTAGAAGCTCTATACCAATTCCTGAAATTCAGTACTCTTATAGGAAAATATTTCTCCTTTACTTATTTCTTTTTTAAGACGACAAAATATTTAATTGTTAAGTGGTCATAGGAATTCTTCTTGTTTCTCCATGATTATTATTAACTGATATAATAGCTGCTTCTGTCAACTCAGCGACAATGCCATCATAGCTTTCAAATGAGATCACCCTGTAGATAGATGGGCTATGCCTTAAAGTTGCAGATGCATAAAGGAGATTGAGGACAAGGGTGAAAACTGTAGTTACTGAACCCAAATGTTACTCAGAGATATCAACTGACAATCACTGCTTAATTCTGAGTAAGGGCTGCAGTTCACTGTAGATTCACACCATGTGTCCTGCAAACTCCACAGTAGAGTAGACCAGATTTCTATCGCCTACAATATTGGGCAAATCCTGTCCAGGACAGCCGTATTCGGATGCTATTGGATGTTACAGGCAGAACAGCATGGATCATCTTTGTCAGGCTGAGCAGCATAGTTCATCTGCCTCACAATTTCTGCAAAGAGCTCGTCCACCATTGTTTTACTCTTTGCAGAAGTCTCCATAAAGGGGCAGCCCCACTCTTCGGCAAGGGCTCTGCCTTCGTTGGATGACACTTCTCTCTCACTTTCCAGGTCCACTTTGTTCCCAACCAAGATGACTGGCACTTTCTCATACCTACGAGAGAATAAACAAAACACATATACATTGAAGTAGTTAGCATGTTAAACAGGTAAAATGTATTTTCTCTTTCTTCATTATATTCCACAATAAATGGTCTATTTACTTGCATGATAAATTATTTGCACCACTTGGCTTGATACCTACCTGAGGGGATTTTCAAGCTACAGTCATAGTGGGTCATAAATGGGTTTTTCAAAATGATGCTTTTAATTAATCAATTACACATCCTTTAAAATCAATTTAACTTTCCAGATATACATGGAAAATTATTCTAAGAACCACAGACTAAATCCTCATAGATTAAGTTACTTTTTTTCCATTCTAAGACATGTCTACTCAAAATTTGAGTTGATCATGTAAAAATCAGCTCTATTGAGTAAACAACTTATAACTGTTGACATTTTACTACGTTCCGTAGAAAAAAGCTAGTAGAAATCATTAGGATAGAAACCACCAAATGCAATTACCCCCATCCTTTTATAAAACTGTTATAGAGTAGCCAGTTGAAAGAGAAACAATTGTGGTTCTTTTCAGATTCACGAGAATTAAACATTTCAATCATTAGCTTTATTTGATGCTATCCAGAATAGGTGACTCTGAGTAAACATGTTTGGAAAAAGCTTAACTAATAAAGCTAACAAATAAGAAAAGGAGAAAGAAAAAAGGTCCTAAGTTATTTTAGTACCTAATGATGACTCTCTCTACAATGACTACTCCATGTCTCAAAGGACACAACAGATGTCACGGTGTAAAAATACCTGGTCCTGGTCTGCATATTTATTTACTATTCTTCTTTATACTCATCCTAAAAATTTAGCTAACATACTTTCAGAAAACTATCATTTTTACTTTAAAGGTTATTTACAAAGCTTTTTGTGATTTTAGTATAAATCAGCATGTGTGTGCTTGTCTTCCCCTAAGCAGAATGCATTTCTGATTTATAAAGGACGTAAACAGCAAAATTGCACAGAGGTGAAAACAAATGTGACCGGACACAGCTAATCTGTCAGAAGAGAAACCACCATATTGTCCAGACTTTAGAGGCAGGATTCATATAGAGCTTTTATCATTCAGGAAATGGAGTAGTAGGTAGGTAGTTATGGTTCTTTTCACTCACCCCAACTTGTAAAGCAAACCATATTCCCAACAGGGACTCACTTTTTTCCATGGCACTAGACCAAACTAAGAATGGTTTCAACAAGAGGGCACCCTCTAGGCAGTGTGACATGTAGCGATCTGGAACATGAAATCAACATAAAAGTAAATGGGAGTAACAATATCAAGGGCAAATCTAGAATATGGATATTATCACTTTGTAGAAAATGGATTTGGGCAACTCTAACCTATATCGAATGACTTTATATGAATTCACTCTAACCTATATCAAATGACTTTATATGAATTCACTCTGTACCTTAGGATTTCTGGCCTCAGATCACACTGATAGCTCTGAACACATGACACATGGGTTTTTCACATCTTCTAGGACTCTTACATACAAACAGTTATGTGTGCCCCTTTGGCCTCTGGGAGGACAAAAGGCAGGTGGAAATGAAGCTGCAATACAAAACACCATACAACAGCTACTTTACAGAAAAGCTCTCTTGACCTGCTGTACAGAGAAGTTTGGCAGGGAGCTAACATTATCAGCCATGTCAGGACAATGTCAGTTTCTAATCTGTTTTACTTGCAAAGACATAATTGCATTTCATTTTTCTTACGAGAGTATATACAACACACAGTGTGCTTTAAAATGCTTTGCTTGGCAATGAAGTAACTTATAAGTATGAATATAATTAAGTAAAATTTATTGATTGAATTTAAGTTAAAAGCTCATTTCAATCTCTTTACAATAATTAATAATAAGAAGGAAAGTGATAAAGACATTACTATCTATGGTTAGTTATGAGAAAAATATTTTAAGGAACATTTTTGAGTTTAAATACAGTATTATACCATGTTTTATATTTAAAGAAAAATATTTCTTACATCTTTAGTTAAAAAGTACAGGATCTATTAGAATATGTTAATTTTCACAACTTGCATAAATATCAAATCATTAAATTGTATGATACATATACTGTTTAAATGAAGAATTGGAATAAATCTTACCAACAGTCTGATTCTCAAAGGGCAACTAGAACATCTGCAAATATAGGTTCACATTTAACGTTAACGTAACAGCAGTTAATAACTGTTAAACGTATATGAAATTTAGTATCAGAGAACCTGTCCATTATATCACTAACTGAATTGTCAGTGGTCTTTTTGAAAATCAAGATGCTAAAAATGCTAGAAAAACCCAGAAGTTTTAAAAAAACTGAGTAAGATCTTCAGGGAAAAAAATATTATGTACATTTCAGAATTCCAGATGGTGATAAATTTTTGTGTCTCTTTTGGTTAACATTAGCATTAGGGATAGTAGAAAAGATTCTAAACTAGGGTTTGGAGGCTCTGCTTCTAGGCCTGCCAATGAGAGGCTGCAAGACTGAGCAAATCATTTCCTCCACGTATGGGTATTTCATTCCTTTGTCAGTTAAAAAAAAAAAAACTCTCTCTCTCTCTCTCTCTCTTTTCCCACTTAACACACAAGGTTGCTGTAAAGGTCAAAAGAGACAGAAACAATCTAGATAAACACAGGGTGGTATTTCTTTCACCTCCTAACCCTACTGGTATGAGACCACAGGTTGAGAAGCCATGAAGTGTTAAGAAGCCAGAGAAACTGATCAAGGGAGGGAAAGAGTTCCTCAGCAGGGGCAAACCAAGTTGGGGGTGGGGCAAAAGGGAGATGGAAGCAAAAGCAATAAAGCAGCCAGATGACAGCCCATCTCTTCTCTAGCCCCCTGCTGAGCATCATGGTAATGAGAAAGAAAACCAGAAATGCATTCTTAAAACACTGGGGGCTTAGGAGAAAATACTGACCCCTGTGGGGAAGGGATCTAAGGACGCTTTGGGTTGGGGTGACAAAATAGGGTCCTATGCAGAGGTAAGATCTGGAGAGAACTGGATCCTCCTTAAGGAAGATGGGGGAGAAGGGAAGAAAGCAGAGCCTTGTAAAAGAGCAGAGGACCCCATGAGGAGGCTGGTCTTGCTGTCTACGGCAGCAATATTGTGTTTCTTCAAAAAAAAAAAAAAAGCAAAACCCAAAAAACCAGGACTCCAATCCCATAACAGCCTCTAGCCAGTTCAGTGAATTTAGAAGATTAATTTATCTCTTGGTTCTTCAGTTTCCTCAAGTATAAAATGAGCTGGAGTAGATAATTTTCGAAGTGCTTTTAAATTCTGAAGTTAAGTCACGACAGACACAGTGAGCTTCGCCTACAAACAACACATATCACTTACTGGGTTAATTGCTGAGCACTTAGCACTGCTCTAAGAACAACATCCAATGGGCTGATCTTTAAAAGAGATATGAAAATGCAATCAGGAGTAAAGCCAAGATGTAGGTGAAAACCTCACCAGATCTTGTGGGACCAAAACACTAAGCAGCAGAGAGTTTCAACTCTACAAGTAGAACAGCTACTGCCAGCGTGCTCCGACTCACAGGCAGAAGTCAAAGGTACACTCAGGACCTAAGCAGTTTCATTACACTGACAGTACTGATGAGACACAGATATTTGGGATGATTTTAACTATGTCAGTACTGAAGGCTGTACAGAAAACTGCCTGATGTGACATAAATAATCAAAGTATCATATACTTATTCTTCCATTTAACACAAAGAGCCTGCTATGTGCTAGATAATATTCTAGGTATTTTGATACATCATTGAAGGAAACAAAGATATCTGCCCTCACAATGATTATAGTCTGGCAGAGGACACAGACATCACCAATAAACATCAGTAAATAAGTAAATTATAGGTTTACTAGGTGTTAAGTGCAATGGAAAAAGAAAATGTAGAGCAAGGAGAGCTGGGGGCACTGGTATCATTTTAAATACGATGGTCACAGGCTTTGTCAGGAAGGTGGCACATCAGCAAAGACATGAAGGGCATAAGGAAGCTTTCAAAGCAGGTATCTGGGAGCAGAGCATTCCAAGCAGGACATGGATTAGACAGTGCTAGAGCTGGTAGGAGTGTACCGAGGGTTTAAAAGAACAGCAAGTGGGCCTGTGGGATAGATCCATAGAACTCCCTGCAACTGCTGCAGGACTCCTGCAGTGTAGAAATGTGTTCAATTGAGTCTAAATGGAATTGAGGACTGTGGGTGCCAAAAGTGTCCTCAGAAGACACATGTGACATTTATGACAGGGCCCACTCTGTTATTTAGGAAGGCTAGGCACTTTGTTAGTAGGTGATGGTGGTTACTTTCACTTCATATTTTATTTCATATTTCACTTCATATTTTATTTCATATTTCACTTCATATTTTATTTTGTGGGTTGTCTTCATTTCCCCCTTTTCTAAACACACCATTTGTCAATAAAGCTGAAAATGCAAAATTCCCAAACTACTCAACTTATGTATTATTGTTAACCTGATCATGAGTAGGATACCATCTTGTCCATATCTTAGACATCAGTGGGTTTCTCACCAACTTTGGCATATTGTCCTTGATATTTCCTTTAAGAACATGATCAGGGTCAGGCAGTGGCTGATGCAGCTCAAATAATTTTATTTTGGTTTATAGTCTGTGGACAAACACTTGTTTTATTGACATGAATTTCCATATTGTTTATTATATTCATGAGCATGATTACATATGCATTAGTAAATAAAACTAGTTCTTTAAAGCGGCCCTACTTAATGGATTTAATGAAACATCAGAAATACTGGCTCTAGTAGCACTTAGCTGTAGAATGTTGATGGGCTCCTCAGTGAGGCAGCTTTGTAAAATATCAACAGCTCAAAAACATATGCCGTGTGTAGCAATGGACTTTCCATTGCTTTCTCCTTTCTTCTCACTGTCGTGAGATGTATGTATAACATGTGTATGTAATTTTATTCTGGTTGGTGTCTAAACATGGCTGATTATCAAAACAACTTGAAAATTAAAAAAAAAAAAAATGCTGACTCCCAGGTCCTACTCCAGAACCTCTGAATCTCTGGGATCAAGACCCAAAAGTCTATTTAAAAAATATAATATATTTATACCTATAAGCTCTGAAGTCAGCAGGGTTTAGGAATCACTGGCCAAATCCACTACTTTGTAATCCCAAACCACATTTTATGTATACAGTTTATAGTTTTATATGGTGGCAAATCCAGAATCAATTACTTCTTCCCTTAATTTATTCACCAATGATGAATTGAACACATGACAACCTTACCAAATGGCTTTGGAGCTTTTGTCTGAACGTTTTTAGTGATGTAGGATTCATACCTAAAGGCAGCCATTTTGTCCTTTCTGTCAGTTCTGTTAAATGTTAGCGTTAAAAAGTCAGTGTTAAAAAGCGTACCCCTATTATATAACACCTTGTTCTTTCTTCTCATAAGGTCTAGTTCTTTTTCGTGTTAGTATATACAAATATTTTCTTTTTCCCAAAATAAAAATAGGTTTTCTTCCCTTTCCTTGCTCAAATTAAATAGTACATCATGATTTAAAAAAAAATCCCTATCCACACTTAAATAGGAAACAGTAAACTGGAAAACATTATTAGTCTTACGTCTGTGAGGATGATATTTTTGTGTATATCCTTTCAGACTATTTTTCTATAGATATCTATATAAACATAGATATAAATTTTTAAAAAAGATTATAACAATTATATTTAGTAGCCTCGACTTACTTTTTAAAAAAATTTTAACATTTATTTGTAATTTTTGTGGGGTACAGTGTGCTGTTTCAATACATGCATATACTACACACTGATTCACTTAGGATAGGTAGCATAGTTTTGTACCTGTTAGTCCCCCACTTCTCCTCCCCTCTGCCCCTTCCAGCCTTTGGTAACCATTATTCTGCTCTACTTCTATAAGAACCACTTTAAAAAAAAAAAAATAGATTCCACATATGACTGTGATCATGTGGTATTTGTCTTTCTGTGCCTGACTTACTTCACTTAACATGGGTTCCAGTTCCATCCGTGTTGCTACAAATGACAGGATACCATTTCTTTTTATATTATGGAGCTTTCAATTTCTTTTTTTTTTTTTTTTGTCTTTTGTCTTTTTCTGTGTCCGGCAACAGATCGCAACCCTCAGTGTTGCCCCCGTACCGGACCGGGGACCGGCAACGGGATCGCAACCCTCGGTGCTGCTCCTGCGCCTCGCTCAGCCAGCGAGCGGGAACCGGTCTGTATGTGGGATCCGAACCCTCGGGTGGGAGCGCCCCCGCGCTTCCCAAGCGGCGCACTTATCCAGTGCGCCACCGGGCCGGCCCAGGAGCTTTCAATTTCAATAAATGATAGACATTATCCTAAAGGCTAAGTAGTACTCCATTGTATAGAATCTATACTGTAACTGTACTTTAATTTTCTTCTTCCCCATTAGTGCATTATAACACCTCCCTGCCCCCATTTTTTGGCTAACATAAACAGCAACCTGATGAACTACACTTAGAAGTATAATTTCTGTCTCAAAGCATATGTAAAATGTACATAAATAAATAAATATACACACACACACATAAACATACACATACACACGAGGGCATTTCAAAAAGTTCATGGAAAGAGTCATATTATCTTTTAAGTCTATTTTTTCCACGAACTTTTTGAAGTGCTCTCGTTCTGTGTGTGTGTCTTCTGCATACCCATTGAGCCAGGAACATCACATCTCTAGGTTAGTTCATCAAATTGCTGTATACACACACACACACACACACACACACACACACACACACAATTTCAGTGGATATCCAGAAATTTATATAACCAGTAGGGCTGAAGTTGAGTGTCTGTTGCCCATCCTCAGGATTGATATTTTTAATCTTTCAATAAAGTGTTATGGGAGTTCTAAAGAAACAGGACTTGAAGGCTCCTACCACAGCTTGCCGGTATGAAACATCAATACTTCTTGTAATGATGGAAAACATGAGCTAAATAAGGCTGCCCTCTTTCTCTAACCTGACTTGTTTTGAAGTGACTAAATATTTCATCTTAAAGAGCATTTCTGGCAATTTAGCTTGATTATGAAAGTGAACCACAATCCTTTGCTCTGACTTCCTCTTGGTTTCAGAATGCATTCTGAAGACTAAATTCGTAAATGTAATGTACGAATTAAGTGAGGAGAGTAATTATACCAAGAAAATATTCAAAGCTATCAGAGATATCCCATACTAATGTAAATAAAAATAATCAGCTTTCATAGAAATTAAAAGCTGGTACTGTATCAGAAGAACAGATTCCTAATATAGTTTGATTGTGATGGACCAACTGATGATGGAAATGTAAATCACAGGCATTTTAAACGTTGTTTTAAAAAGCCACTTGACTTCTAGTGTGGCCAAGATGACGTAAGCCCACTAAAGTTCTTATCTCCTGCTGACAACAAATAAAAACTCAGGACAAAATACCAATAGCAACTCCCAGAGAGCTCTGAAAAACAAAGAAAGAGCAGACAGTTTGGGGACAGTCAACACATGACGAAGAGCACTCAGTGGTATGCAGACAGCTAAAACTCTGGAGAAATTCTGTCCTTCTAGTCAGAAGACCAGGGTAAAGAGGCCCGTGTGTGCGTGTGTGTGTGTAAAATCCTTTTTTTTTTTTTTAACCTCCTATCACAACTCACCTAGAGTGAGCTTCTATCAGAGCCAGGGTGGTGGGCAGTATCAGAAGCTAAAATTTCATTAGAAATCCATTTTTCTGGCTAAAGAACCTGGAAAAGTAGCTTCTTAAGGTCCAAAGAAAGTAGGGAAAATCTCTTTTTTCCTTTTCTTTTTTCTCTACCTATTTTGCCTGGAAGATGACTCCAATTGTGAGAACTGTGTGGCAGTGCAGAAAGCTTAAACTTTAAGATATACCATATTTCTGGTTAGAGGACTAGAAAAATGGGCTCTTGTGGTCTGAAGAGCGTGGGAGGAATCACAGACAGAAGGGACTTAGAGAAAGGGATTCCCTAATTCTGTGTATGAATCAACGTGAGTTCGTATGAGCTGCATAAGAGGGGGAAAGACCCAAAGCAGTATAACAATGGCTTTGAGAACTGGTGTACAATTTCAACTAATGCCTGAGTCCCAGACTAGCCCCTGACGGCATATGCAGAAGACAGCATAGTAAAGGTTTGAGAATTGACACTGGAACTGTCTCCTGAACAAGGAGACCTAGAGTTTGCAGGATGAATCTAAGGGAGTTGGTTATCTGCTAAAAGAAAAACAAACAAATAAAAAAAATTCTCCAGAGGATTGTAACAGGTCCCAGAGTCTAAGCATTATAACACTAAAAATGTCCAATACAATCTAACATTACCAAACACAGAAAGGATCAGGAAATGTGACTAATTCTCAAGGGTAAAGAAAATCAACAGATGTGATATGACCTAGATTGTGAAATTATCAGACTTAAAGAAACTATTATAACCATGCTCCATGAGGTATAGGTAAATATTCTTAAAAGGAACACAAAGTTAAGGTGTTCTCAGAAAGAAAATACAAAAAAGAACCAAATAAAAATTTTAGAGCTGAAAATTATAATATTTTAAATAAAACATTTAACTGGATGAGGAGAATGTAGATGACAGAAGAAAGAGTAGGCAAACTTACAAATTGATGAATAGAAATTATCCAATCTGAAGAATAGAGAGAAAAAAGATTGAAGAAAAATACATGAGCACAACTCAGGAATCTGTAAGACAATATAAAAACACTAAACATGCATGCTATTGGAATTGAGAAGCGGAAAAGAAATGGTATAGAAAATATTAAAGAAATAATGGCTGAAAACCTCCCAAATTGGTAAAAAAGATAACTTTACAAATTATAGAAGTTCAGCAAACCCAAACAAGATAAACTCAAAGAAAACCACGTCAAGGCACAGCATAATCAAACTACTTAACACCAAAGACAAAAAGTCTTGAAAGCAGGTAAAGGAAATAAATGCATTACATACAGCAGAACAAACAAAATGACTGAAGACTTTTCATCAGAAACCACAGATGCCAGAAGACACAATGGAACAATATCTTTAAAATACTAAAAGAAAAAACAAAAAGCTATGTCAACACAGAATACTGTATCAGCAAAAATATACTTCAGAACTGAAGGTAAAATACTAAAGGAAAACTAAGAGCATTTATCACTAGCAAATCTGTTCTAAAAAAAAAAATGCTAAAAAAAGTTCTTTAGGAGATGGAAGGCAAGATGGTGAACCAGAGATGCCCAGGGAGCATTCCTCCTGCAGAAAAAGACCAGAACAAGGAACAAACAGCTAAGTACTGGAGAGAGCATTGATGGGAGAGCATGGGAGGGCAGCAGGAGGCTGGTGAGAAGACTGTGGAGCTCAAAAGTCCAGGAGGGTGGCACAGAGAGGAGAAAGAGATACACGGCTTCAACCACCATGTCTCCAACACCAGGATCAGCGCAGGAGGAATCTCCCTTGTGGCAAAAAGAATCTGCTTGGCTGTAAGCACTTAACTAGTGGTGATCCTCCTCTCGCTCATGCCCCAGCCCCCGTCACTACTGCTGCAGTCACCAGTGCCATTGACTGGCCCCAGAGCCATTGCCCATCTCCCTGCATGGCAGTTTGTCCTGCTCTTCACTGCAGCTGCCCGCTGCTGCTGCTGGCAGCCAAAACTGCCACTACCCCGGCCACACAGCTACTGCCACTGCCACTGCTGTGTGGCTCCTGTGCCAGTGGCCCAACCCACAGGGGGAATTATACTGCCCCTGTGGTCGTGCACCTGGGGGGGGAGACTATTTGCACAGTCCACATGACTGCCTTGACCCAGAGAGGGACACTCGTGGAGCCGCTGGTGAGTGTAGAAATTCAGGATAGCCAAATACAGTGTGTGTGGAAGAAAATTCCCAGCCACCACCATATGGAGAGGACACTACCATGTCTACCCGGAACCAAAACTACAACACCCTACCCAACAGTCAATATGAAACACATCTACAGGAAGGAGTCTCTCTCCTCAAAAACCACTCCAGAGTAAAGAAGCAACCTACAGAATGGGATAAAATATTTGTACTCTACATGTGACAAGGAATTAATATCTAGAACTCAAACAACTTAACAGTAAAAAACCAAGTTAACCCAATTAAAAAATGGGCAAAGAGGCTGAATACACATTTCTCAAAGGAAGACATACAAAATGGCCAAAAGATACATGAAAAAATGCTCAACATCACTAATCGTCAGGGAAATGCAAATCAAAACCACAATGAGATATCATCTCACCCCAGTTATAACTGGGCTATTATCAAAAAGACAGAATAACAAATGCTGGCAAGGATGTGGAGAAAGGGGAACCATTATTCACTGTTGTTGGGACTGTAAATTAGTGCAATCATTACGGAAAACAATATGAAGTTTTTTTTTTTAAACAGCTACAGATCGAACTGCCATACAACCCAGCAATCCCACTACTGGGTATATACCCAAAGAAATGGAAATCATGTTGAAGGGACACCTGCACTCCCATGTTTATCACTGCTCTATTTACAATTGCCAATATACGAAACCAACCTAAATGTCCATTGATGTACAACTGCATAAGAAAAATGTGGAATATATACACAATGGAATACTACTCAGCCATAAAAAAGAATGAAATTCTGCCATCTGCAGCAATATGGATGAGCTTGGAGAAAACTATGTTATGTGAAATAAGCCAGGCACAGAAAAATAAATACTGCATGTCCTCATCATAAGTGGGAGCTAAAAAATATGTAAGAAAGAAAGAAAGAAACAACAATAACAACAATATGCTGAACTTTCAAAAGGAGAGAACAGAACTATGGTTACTATAGGTGGGAAGAGCAAGTGGTGAGGGTTAAGAGAGGAATTGGTAAAGGCCCACGAAAAATGATTATGTAATATAATGCTGAATATACTAATTATCCTGATTTGAGCATCACAAATTGAACATGGGTGTTGATATCCAACTCTGTATCCCACAGGTATGTACATTTTCCCAATGAGTTACAGATGCAAGTTTGTTATAAATCAGGCAAGTCTGTCAAAACTGTGAGTCTGTTTGGGGGCTCCCTGTTCTGTTCTCTTTGCATTTCTCTCTTCTTATGCCTAATCCACACTGTCTTAATTATCAAAGGCTTTTAATCAGTCTTGATATCTGGTGTCCAGTCCTCCAGCTTTGTTGTTGTTCTCCAGATTTGCTTTAGTCTTTTATATAAATGGTGTTGGGTCAACTGGATAGCCATATGCAAAAAACAAAAACAAAACTAAACCTTTAACCCCTATTTCACACCACACATAAAACTGATTAGACATGGGTTATAGAACTGAAGTTAGATTATAAACCTTCTAGAAGTAAATTTGGAGGATGGATCTTCATAACCATGGGGTAGAGAAAGATATATTAAAAATTTGGAGGATAGATCTTCATAACCATGGGGTAGAAAAAGATATATTAAAAAGGACTCAAAAAAGAACTAACCATAAAAGATTAATAAGCTGGACATTGTTAAAATTAAGAATTTATGTTCTTTAAAAGAAACTGTTAAGCAGGCAAAAAGGTAAGCTAAAGACTGGGAAAAGGTATTTGCAATACGTACATACATCTGATAAAGAACCTGTCCCCAGAATGTATAAAGAATTTCTACAAATCATAAAAAAAGGCAATCCAATTTTTAAAACGGATGAAAGACTTGAATAGGTATTTCTCAAAAGAAGACACCCAAATGGTCATTCAAACATCATTATACACCAGGGAAACAAAAACTAAAAACACAATGAGACACCTGAAATCCTATCAGATTAGCTAAAATTAAAAAGACTGACAGTACCAAATGATGGTCAGAATGTGGAACAAGTCGAACTCTTGCTGGTGGGAGAATAAATTGGTTACAGCTACTTTGGAAAATCATTTGGCAGTATTTACTAATGCTGAACATATGCATTTATGACCCAGTAATTCTATTCCTAGGTATACGCCAAGAGAAAGAGTATATATATTCACCAAAAGATACGTACTATAATGTTCTTAGTAGTAGCATTATTCATAATAGGCCCTATCTAGAAACTATCCAAATGCCCATGAACAGAACAGATAATGAAATCAAGGTATATTTACACAAGGTGCATACTGTACCTCAATTAAAGAGAATTAACTACTGCTACACACAACATGGACGAATCCCATAA
This sequence comes from Galeopterus variegatus, assembly GCF_000696425.1. Taxonomy (NCBI): domain Eukaryota; kingdom Metazoa; phylum Chordata; class Mammalia; order Dermoptera; family Cynocephalidae; genus Galeopterus; species Galeopterus variegatus. The sequence continues at coordinate 52,666 of NW_007729359.1, read as the reverse complement.
AAAGGAGGTTGAATGACAGAAGCCAGAAGTTCAGTAATAAGCAAAACTAATTTATGGTGGCCTTTGAGGATGAATGTGACTAGAATGGAACATGAGGAAGCCTACAGTATTTCATGAAATGTCTGACCTACATTTTATCTGGGATTTGGTTACATGGTGCATGCATCTATCTAGCTATGTATCTAAGATTTATGCACTTTACTGTATAAAAGTTGCACCTCAATTAAAAAAAATTGAAACAAAAAATCAATATGTAAGATAAATAAACAATTTCCTCATTAAGACAGGAATAATAAAATAACCTTCAAGACAAACTGAGTGCATTTGCATGTTAATTATGGTGTTTAAAGTCGTGTAAAGGGGTGATTAGGTTCATCAGTCAGTTTATAACTCAGTGAAAACTGCCAATAAATTTTAAATTTCTGTCCAAGTCCTATGCTATTTAATTTATATCAAAAACTGGTCAAAGACTGAAAGCATAGGAATACGAACACTAAAGTATAACATGTTACTGAAAATGAAAATGATGATAATTCTGAACATCTGTTTCACTATGAGATCTATAAATTGCATCCATCTGACCACAATTCTTTTCAGACATACCAAGATGTCACTTCAAAAATCCAGGTTAAAAAGAGAAAGTATAATGATGGCTACATTGAATCTGGCTTTTTCTTTTCCACAGAAAAATGGAGATTATTTGTGCCAGTAATGTGTTATTTGCTCATAAGTAGAAGCCCCAAACCATGTCAGTTAGAAGCCAAATGCAAAAATTGTGCAAATAAACCGGCTGGTTCTCTCATTTTTTAAAAAACACAATATCCAAGACATCAAAAATAAGGTAGAGGAAAGCCATTGTTGATCTATATTTGATATTTTAATGTGTAGCTAAATTTTAATCTACATTTTAATGTACATTTAGTCACCAAATCAAAAATACACAATTTTAAAATCTGTCAACAAAGCATACTGCTTCTTACAGAATTTAAAAGCTGGGAAAACTCAAGCTTGGGCACATGTATATGAAGAACACACAGCTTTCATCTATCAAAGGGACAAAGGTGTTCAGACATAAAATATGCATTTTATCTTTAGTGAGATGAAACCTAAAATTTGTGCATTAAAAAACAGGCCCAACTACTATACTTGAAAAGATTAAACTAAGTCAACTGCTCAGGGTACTTCCAAAGTTCGTGGAAAAACAGAATTAAAGATAATGCGAATCTTTCCATGAACATTTTGAATTACCTTCACATGCAAGTTATTTCAACTGCTACCTAAATTTATGTCTGGAACAAATTATAGCATATATCTTCTTAGCATCCCCTTCATTTCAGAATCCTTGACGAAAATATTTATCAATGAAAATTCGTATGTATCTGGTGCACAGTTAAAGTTCAATGACAACTACTTTTTTTTAAAGCTATCTCTAAATGAAGAAGATTTAAAGATGCTTCAAAGCTATGAAGAGCTAAGACTTGCAGGAACTTTTCAATTATGAACAGAAGAGTATTTATCCTAGGAGATTTTTCTACTGTTGTAATAAAAATCTTAAAATACTTATTTTCAAATCACTAAGTACAAATAGCCCCAAATTAAACTTAAAAACAAAACAAAACAAACGAACACGAAATCTCTCTAGTCAAGCTTCCTAGAAAACTCAGGTTATAAGACTAACAGAATTAGCATTTCTTCTCCATGGCAATAAACAATTCAGGAGAGGCAGAGGAGCACATCTATTATACACGGCATGTTGTAACTGGCTGGTTCAATCAGCATGAGATTGATTGTTGATGTCTATTAAAAAGGTCTTTTCACTTGAACCTGCTGAAGTAACAGGTTACAGATGGGGAAAAAAATAAAATAACACAAATGCACAGTGATGAACAGAGCTGGAAACTGTCACTGTTTGCAGAGATCATGGCCCCCAAGAGCAGCCAATGAAAAATGATGAGTTACCTTTTGGCAGGGTTCAAGCCAACACTGAAGTTAAAAGTTAGAAACAGATAGTTGTAAGAAATCACTGTGGGGCAAGGGAGAGTGGGTGGTAAGCAAAGAGTCTCCAATAGTCTCTAATCAGATATGGGAAGAGAGGCTGCAACAGCAGGTCTTGTATAGTAGTGATTACAGCGGATGGGCAGAGCAGGAATTACTAGATGTGAGAAAATCTGTCCCCTCCTTTTCATTTCCACTACAAAAACTGTTTCATTTCCAATATAACTCATACCTGAGCTATGGCAACAGTATCCTAACTAGTCACACCCTCCACCCTATCCTATATGCCACTTCCACAATAATTACCCTAAAACATTGCCTTTACAATCCTCTTCCCATCCCTCCAACCCACTATGCCATGAAAATACGTAGAGGCTCTGTAATGACTAGATAAAGACCTATCCCTAGATTAACAGTCAAGGCCAACCATAATTTGGTCACTGGCTAAAATCAACATGGAGTGCACTACAAGGGAGAGAACCGGGTTTGGATTTAGAGGACCTAGAAGGAAGTCCCAGTTCTGCTCCCTTGCATATGTCATCTGACCTTTCTGAGCCTCAGGTTCCTTATTTGTGAAAGCCATATCAATGATACTCAAGTGTAATGTTAAAGAAGGTGATGGTGATGATTTTACTGATAACAACTAGCACCCGTAGAGGGCTTAGTATATGCCAGACACCACACTAAGCAGTTTACACGAATTATCCATTAAAGAATTACAGATACTGTAAAATACTACAGAAATCCTAAGTATTCTTCTCTAAGTTCCCCCAAACCATCTGTTCATCAGTCAGTTCTAGAATCTTAATTGTGGTGATATAACTGTAAAAATGTACAAAAACTGTTACTAAGTATTTTATCTCCTATTTCTGCCTCTATCTCCACTGGCCAAGGATGGCCAAATCTAACTGTCTAGTCTGAGGACCATTAATCCTTGTGGAAGGAGGTGAGAAAAGGAGGATAGATACTATTCGCTCTAATATCACAGGCTGGCCATTTACCATCTTCCCCAAACAGAAAGAGCTTTCCTTATTTTATTCATCTTCATGCTCCAAATATTGCTAAGTCAAGACAATAGATCCAAACCATGGCTCTGAAGCCTAGAAAACAGAAACAGAAACAGAAAAAAAGAAAACAAAAAACAACAACTCTGAATAGTATTAGGAGTTCTGAGTTCAAGTGTTGTTTCTGCCTGAAACTTGAAGTTACATCTGGGACCTAGGGATGGCAAGGATTATGAATGTTTTATACGCAGTTGTATCCACAGTGCTGGAATTGGTTCTTGACACTTACCACAGGCATACAAAGTAAAACGAATTAATGAAGTGATGATCTTTGAATGTGACAGTTTCTCGTGTAGTCCATAGTGTTCTGAGTAATAAAAATGTTACTGAAACAATGCAAACACATGCATGGCCGCCAGGTTGAAAAAGAATTTTTGTATGTACACTATCTAAAATGCTTTATTTTTTTAATTTATCATGCCTCCCACTGGATGCTGAAAAGCTTACATTGATTTGAGGTATGGGGGGCTTCTAGAGATTTGGGAGGGAAAATGGTCAAAATACAGAATGTAATGACCTGAAGGGACCTGTATTCATAAATTCAACAAACATTTACTGGGTGGTTTCTATGTGCCCGGTGCTGAATATCAAAATTGAAGCAGAGTATCACCAACTAAAGGAAAGAAGCTTTTTTTGTTAACATAATTTAGAAGGGGTATGTCAATTACAGTTATAAACCATATACACTGCAAGTAGAGTAAAGGGGGAGGAGGCAGAACAGATTATTATTACAAAGCAATTGCAAAGGGTGTATACATATATTGACTTTCTGCAGAAACTAAACCTTAATACTTTATATTCTTAATAAAGTTAAATGTATCTTCAAAGTGTAGTGAGTCATAAGTAGGCAGAAGTAGTAAAATGACACTAAACAGATAAATTGCAAGGGCACTTGGTAGGTGCTCCATCAATTTGCTATATTTTCAGAATTAAGATACACTCATTTATTCATTCATGTATAACTTACACACCTTCAATTAATGTTTTTTTAAAGATCTTCACAAAGAAATCCAAAGGACCAATAGTTGTCTTTTACCAAAATAATTTCTAAAATATCAATGTTTACCTAAAAATGTCTTAGTGTCCCAGATAACTTATTGCTGTATAAAAAACTACCCCCAAAACTTAATGGCTTAAAATAACCATTTAACTACATTTCATGGTGTTGTGGGTCAAGAATGGGCAGAACTTAGGGGATTTTCTGGTCCACGTCATATTGACTGGGGTCACTCAGAGATTTTCAGCAAGGGTGGTAGAAGTGGGGCTAGAGGGTCAAAGACGGCTTCGTTCTAGGCCTGGCACATTGGTGGGAACAGACAGAAGGGAGCTCCCTCCCCCTGTGCAGACTCAGGGCCTCTTCACAAGTTCTCTAGCGAGGAAAGTGGACTTCTTACATGGCAGCTCAGGGCTCCAAGAGACCAAGGTGGGCAGCTGCTAGTACTTTTAGAGACTAGGTCAAAAACTGGCTTAGCATCACTTCTGCTCTACTCTATTCAAATGAAATGGACTTCGATCCTACTTGTCAACAGAAGTAGTGTCAAAGAATCGCACCCATCTTTAATCAGCATGCTTAGTAAAAAAGATTTCATGCTTCAAAACTGACCAAAATTTCCAGTTCATAAAAGATCTGCTTATCCAAATTAATAAGTGCAGCAAAAAAAGGATGTTTGCCAGCTCAAAGAAAGATACTGCTTATTTAGACTAGATATTAAAAAATATATATGTAAAAATGAGATTTAAGTGGTCATGATTCTAAAAAGAGAATTTGAGGTAGGAGTGACCATATAATTTATTGCCAAAACTGAGACACTTTTAAGGTGGAAAGGGGAGCTGTGAATAACTGTGAAAGACAACAGTTGTAAACCTGAACTGTCCCAGGTAAAAAGAAACATATCGTCCGCCTTTTGAGAAAAGGGAATAGATCAAATCACTGGCACTTATTCAAAGGAAAATATATATGGGATTTTGAGAAGCCAATCAGCATGGCCTACAGATAAAAGCTGCAGGACTCATTATTTTAATAGGATGTGTTGATGAGAGCAATGGAATAAATTTTCTTCCCCCAAATAGTTCTTGCCTCCATAAAGGTACAAATATGTCTTTCAATAAAACCGGATGATGTGCTCAGCGTGGCCTTAGGAATGAACATTTTCTGTCATCAAGATTAGCCTTTTAAAATGTATGTACCTCTGGGAGACATCCTACCATAATTATGGTACTGATTTGTGAGGCAGGCATGGTAAACACACAGCACCCTGGCCGCCTCTCTCAGGATAAACGCTGCTAGTGGATCACAGTGTTCTCCCTGCTGAGCCCACACTGAGCTGGGGGATCCTCCCCATACAGTCCTCCACAAAGTAGTTGCATCTACTGAGATGAACTCTCTGTTTATGTCCTTCCTCAGTAAAGATAACAACACTCCAGAACTGGTTGATGGCCATTTGAGAGCAAAAATAGACGTAGGGTTCATGCAAACATTACTGCTCCTTAATTCCAGACCACCAAAAAAAAAGTTTTTTAATGTCATTATTATTATGCATAAATGGAAATTCTTTTCTCACCTTCAGTTCTTAAAAAAATAAACTAAAAAAAGTCAAGTCTGGTTAATTTTCTTGTTAGCTCTAATGTATATACGTATGTATGTAACTACTTCTCCTAACAATGTGAATCAGTCCTTCACTTTTCCAACATTACTGATGGCCAAAGTTTGTTTGGATTGCAGGTTCACAAAGCAGAAGAAGAAAACAGTATGAGTATATGTGGGTCATCTGGGAGAGGTCAAAATTATATTTTGGGGCCGGCCCGTGGCGCACTTGGGAGAGTGCAGCGCTTGGGAGCGCAAGCAGTGCTCCTGCTGCAGGTTCGGATCCTATATAAGGATGGCCGGTGCGCTCACTGGCTGAGAGCGGTGTGGGCGACACCAAGCCAAGGGTTGCGATCCCCTTACTGGTCACAAAAAAGACAAAAAAAAAAAAAAAAAAATTATATTTTGGATAGGAAGGATCAAAATGTATTAAATATACTGCTGTGGTCTGAATGTTTGTCTCTCCAAAATTCATGTTGAAACTTAATCCCCAATGCGATAGTTTTAGGAGAGGAGCCTTTAGGAAATGATTAAGTTATGCTGAATGGGATAGTGCCCTTCTAAAAGAAGCCTGCAGAAGCCACTTCACCCATTCCATCATGTGAGGATGTAGCAAGAGATACTATCAATGAAGAAAGGGCCCTCAACAGACACCGAATCTGCTTGTGCCCTGGTTTTGGATTTCCCAGCCTCTAGAACTGTGAGCAATAAATTTCTACTGTTTATAAAGTACCCAGTCTAAGGTATTTTATTACAGCAGCCCAAACACACTAAGACATATACTAAAATAAACATACAATTGTTGTCATTAGACAAATTTTTTATAAGTTAGAATGAATGAAAAGCTCCTTAGAAAAGGTGGCTTAGTAAGTGCAATGTTTTTGCTGAAAAGATATTTTGAAACTTAGAAATCAAATTGTTCTAAAAAATTTATCTCTGTATAACTCAATATAGTCAAATATATGCTAATTTATAATACATTATGGCATAACAGAAGGAAAAGACAGTATCTTGTACTTATTCTGCATAACGCCCAGGGCAATGCTATGCAAATGAGGTGGCTTAAACCATATTATTTGATGATGACAGTGATGACTTTTATACAAAGACAGATAAAACTTTCTGGAATAGATTAAAAAGCTTTGTCAACACATTACTATATGTAATTATCCATAAAGAATTAAATTTATCTTCACTTCATGCATAGTTTTTGATATTCATAAAAAGGTCTACTGTCATTATTAACTTCTTTTTTAAACAAAAATATTATTTAACAAATACTAATATTATATGCTAATTGCTTTTTATATAGCATTTTTATATTTAAAATATATATACTAAAAATCGGCACAATTCCCTGTGAGTCACAAAAACATACTGCCACTATTTATAGACAATATATTTAGGTCTCTACAGGAAGGTGAAGGCACAAAGCACTTGGGGTCTAGGCTATAAGTTCTGTAAAATACTGCGAGAGCAATTAAAACACAGAGCAGCAAGCAATGGAAAAAATGGAAATGTGATACTATATTAGGTATATAGTTGGTCTAGATATGGTAAGGTAATTGAACCTAATTCCAAGAAATCACATAGCAGTATACCATCTTTTAAAGACAGATAAATGCTTGGGTTGCATTCTTATTTCTGTGGTTTTTGGTGAAACTTTATTATTGATATTTTAGGCTTACTATGTAAATTAACACTTAGTATTCATTACCTCATTAGTTATAGCATACCTATATTACAGATAGGGAATTTGAAATGCAGAGATTATTAACTTGTTCCTAATTACATGATAAATGCTGGAGTTGAGCTTTAGCCCCAGCCAGATTAACACATACTGTCTTCATAAATGAGAGGATAAGATCACCATGCACAGTAAAAAGCTGTATTAGAGAATTATATACAGTAGTTATGTTCACGGGAAACCTGAAGATGGATGTATTCAGAATTTAGAATAAAATAAAATTCTCTATCTAAATATAAAAACACACTAAGATTTCATTTACAGAGAGCTGTAAAGACTCCTAGTAAAGAAGAAAATACTAATATATAGTGAATTATTAACATGATGTAGAATTTCCACATTTGAATTATTAATTTTAAGGGGATGGAAAGCATGAGAAATGACACTTCTCAATGTTTTAAGTAAAGGTTTGCAATGTTTCTCTTGGGTAATTTTACTAAGTGATTTTAAGATATCTATAATTATGGTCATCTTCATCTATTTTACTGTCTTAAAGGGAGAGCTGAATCAGTATTGTCCTGGACAGATGCATCAGACTTCTCTTTTAAAGATGAATTTCCCAAACCTCCTCAGCAACCTGCTGTAGTAATGGATAATCCTGCAATCATGCATTCAAGTCTGAATACTATTAAACCATCCTTTTCTCTGTTCTAAGTTTCCACAGTCAAGTAATTCTGCCTTACTAGAATGAACAAGATTACATAAGGAATACGTCCTCACATTTCTTTTTTTTTTTTTTTTGTGTCCGGCAACGGATCGCAACCCTCAGTGTCGCGCCCGTACCGGACCGGGACCGGCAATGGGATCGCAACCTCTCCTCGCGGTGTTGCGCCCGCACCTCGCTCAGCCAGTGAGCGGGAACCAGTCCGCATGTGGGATCCGAACCCTCGGCGGGAGCGCTGCCGCGCTCTCAAGCGGCGCACTGCAGCAGCGCGCCACCAGGCCAGCCCTCACATTTCTAATATGAACAAAAAACAGTAGTAAATGCTTCCTCAAGTGATATACTTTATGTATCTTTTTGTTCAGTGACTGAATGCTATCTTTTTTTGCAACAGAAATAGCATTTACTAACTCATGTTGGGAAGGATTTCATTTTCATTATCTTACATAGAATTATTGAAAACTGGAAAAGCAGGAGAGAGAAGATAAAAGTTGCTTCAAAATATTAAAAAGTTAGTTCCATTTAGTTTTTTTAGAGTAAAATGTTCTAGGATAGCAGTTTCCATATTATGTGTGATAAGATCAATTTGGTGGGTCATGAGGAGCATTTAAAAATGAAGGAAAGAAAATAGAAAAGAATAAGTAGGAAATGTAATAAAAGCAACTCAGCAAGTGTAACTACTATTTCATGAAATGTTGGTTTCAGTTATATGTATTTACGCCTCTGTGTACACTGTGTTGCAGTATAAAACATATTTCTTACTGAAGGCTCTGATTAAGAAAGTGTGAAAGCCACTGCTGAGTGAATCAAGAGAGTAGCACAAACGTTTTTCAATATTTTGACTTTTGAGAATTTTTTAAAAATTATAAATCACCCTATCTCTCCCTATAATATCAATTTTTGTTATTTTTAAAATCTTAAATGTATTAAAGAAAGCAAAAAGTAAAAACGAAAAAGCACCTATCCAATTCTGCCAGTTAATACATTTCAGCATTATGAATAAAAATAATGTATAATTTAAAAGGGTACTTGTTTTACATGCTATAATCTATTTTAAATAGTTTATTCAGATAGAGTTTTCAAGCAATGTGTGATTAGAAGTGCATTTCCAACATTAAATAATTAAATGCATCAAATATCCAGACTTCCAATGTTGATTTGTTACTAGACTTCCCAAACCGTGACCTCAATATGCTGCTGATATTTGATTCAGATACTCAATAACCTTATTGTGACTCACATGCTTAACAAAATCTTATTTCATAGCAAAGATCCTCAATTTAAATTGAAATGTATTAAAACTGAGACTAATATAGGTGTTTGCTTTTTATTAGAGTTTACCTACAATAAAAAAAAAGGGTGAAATAGTTGGAATGTTAGGTCTCATATTTCCAAAGTGGTTTCAATCTTTTAGGAGCACAAAGCTAAATCTATTTAGTATTCAGTACATACCATGATAAAATCCTAACTTGAAATATTCTATTTTTAATATGTCGATAACTTTAAATGTTACCAATATACTTATATTTTACTTATACACTTTACTGAATGTCTAAAATCATAGCATATCTATGACTTTAGATGTCTAAAATCACAGCATATTATCGTAGATATCATTTTAGTAAAAGGTTCATTTTGATCTGGTAAAGCATGATACCATGTTCAAGAAACTAAACTTTTTCCTGTCAGGCTGAGAATAATTTTTAATGAAATGAATTGCAACTGTCAAAGTAACAAATAAATTAGAAGGCATATATGGCATATTTCTGCATACCATTAAAATTTCATGTTTCCTACAGAAATACTATTTCTACATATTCACTGTTGTATTCAGTCTCCATCAGTTTTACCCACTCAAAGTCTACTCATATTCAAACTCAAATATTTTCCCCCCCAAATTTAGACTATTTACAACTCTTTTTTTTATATCACAGGCCTGAAAAATATAAGTATGCAGGAAAACAGTAGGTAAGAATAGATGGAGAGAAACAAATAACAGGGAAAAGTCAAAACAGAAGCAAAGGAAACCCCAGAGTGGAGGCACATGTCCTTCCCCAGGGGCTTAGGTTTCTAAAGACAATGACTAAGAAAAACTGTATAAAATAAAAAATATCCTTGAAAAAAATTCCATTAAGTACAGTGTACATGGTTTTCTGTAGAGATCCTTGCTTAGAAATATGCATAAATGTATAACGTATGTATTTAATATGACATATATAATTTCCTAGAAGTTCACATACAGAAATTAAATTACTCAAGTATATTACTGCTGGAAAACATTAGCATATAAAAAGATTCCAACTTTGTTGACTCTTCTTGTTGGTTGTCATCTAGAACCATTTTTATCAGTTCCTCTACCCTCTCTTCAATGTTTATCTATTAATTAATTATCCAACTTTTCCTAAAGGATAGCTAAAAAGTCAACATCATTCACTTGCCTCTTGGCCTGAATATTTCCCACTCAGTGGTCAATCATGTCACCATTCAAATAATCCAACTGGTCTTCTTTTGCCAGAGGTTTTATCAATATGCAGAAAGAGCTGGTATCTTTTGTTGGTGTGGAGTGGAATGGTTGACTATCTATTTAAATTATTTTTGCCCCTCCCCTTTAAAAAAAATCATTATAATGATCCTTCTGATTATAGATTTTGTTGATATAACTATCATCAAATCTTAACTACACAAGATTTGCAGGTCACAGGCTACTCATTCTTTGAGGTTCATATTAAACTTTACCTCTTCGCTTATCACGCCAGCTATGCAGAAGTGCTTTCACAGAATGTTAGAGCTGAAGGGAGATCATCTCCCCTATCTGCAAGGTGAACTATAAAAATTCCAATCCTGGGATGGCAGAAACTACTATATGGTAAAGCTCTAATTTTACAATGTAGCAAAAATACTTAATTTTTCTAGGAACAATCTTTAAGTCATAAAAAGTGACTCACTGTATAAAGTTTCACTTATGCAAGATAAATAAGTCCTAGCGATCTACTGTACAACAGTATCTCTAGTTAACGATACTGCATTATATAATTAAAATTTTGCTAAGAGGATAAATCTTATGTTAAATGTTCTTATCACAAAAGTAATGAATAAGCAGATAAATACATAAATATGGGAGGAAACTTTTGCAGGTGATGTACAGTTTTATGGCATTGATTGTGGTGATGGTTTCACAGTTCTATGCTTATCTCCAAACTACTCAACTTGTATACATTAAATATGTACAGCTTTTTGTATGTCAATTATACCTCAATAAAATGGTTTAAAAAAAAAAAAGGGAACATTGAGATTTTCGATTTCCCTCCTTCCATACTGACTTCTTAGCTATAATTTTGTTTTATACTGTCAATGTTTTTAGCACTAATATTCTATTTTGTAACCATAATTCTGTTTTTTAATCTGATTTTTATATTTAAATGGATATGCCTCTCCCCTTTAGTCCTTTTCTCCATATCCAAAGTTTTTGCTTGGATTTACATTTGATTGTTAGGATTTAGTCATCAATTTTTCATAGTACACAATTATTAATTTAATTATTAAAAATTTTTCCTACCAATTCACCATTATCAAAAGAAAAAAAGTGACTCATGGCTATTAAGTCTCCATAGCTGGGAGGCCCAGTTTTGGATTAAGTTCTGGTTACTGGGGAAGGAGGTGTTTATGTAGCAGAGCTCTGGAAGTTTCACTAACTTGGGACAAACATCATTTGATGTATTCTCTGATTTCAGTTCTACAGCACCAATCTGTCATGGGCCAAAGATCCATGTGTAGCAATTGGTAACATGTTTCTATTTTAGAGTAGGTTTTCTTTGCTACAGATTGTGAGAAGAAACCTGCAAACAATCAGTTGCATCACTTGAAAGTGATCACTTAAGTGATATGGAAATATTAATGATAATATTCAAAAAGCAATAATTTATTCACTTAGGGTAGTGCAGATCAACCACTTTTTCCCCGTTCTTTTTTCCAATCTTAAAACACCCCACACCTTGTACTCTATTGTAATGTATGAAGTTTCCATTACAACTCTCAAGTTCTATCCTTGCCTATATTCATTCATTTCTCTCTCTATATACTTTACACAGTAGGTTTTATCTACTCTCCCAATCCGAACTATGCAGATGATCCTGAGTCTTTATATTCACACATAACTTGACCTTTCAGGCTTTATTCAAACATTCCAATTACTTGTTAGGCACAGCTATCTGGACGATTACCATCTCCAAAACTGAAATAATCTCCCCCAGCTATTCCTCCATAATCCTATTCACTCATGTTCAAAAAGTCAAGGTTACTTTTGACCTATCCCTCTCCCTCTACCAAAGTTTGATTAATTCATTCTTTAACAACACTACTCACATCCCTTTCCTTTCTGTTCCTACAGACACCATGCTAATTCAGGATTTTTATACTTTATATAGAAACTAGATTATCACAGTATTTACAACTATTCTGTCTGTTATAAAACAGAGTGGTCTATTACCGCTGAGCCACTTACCATATCACCACCATATTAATATTTCTATAACAATTTATATCAGGGTCCTTGACTATAGGATCAAGCCCAAAGTCTTTAACCTTCTGTAATTCAGCTTTAAAATTTTTCACCTTACCTCCTCCTCTCACACTTCTATATAAATTCCTAGTTTAGCCAATCTGGTCTACTTAACATCAAAAAAACATATTCTATGCATTTCCCATGCCATTTCCTCCATCTGGAATACATCATGCTCCCAATTCTTTGAGGTTCCTATTAAACTTTACCTCTTCCCTTGCTGCCCCAACTAGAAGTGCTCTCACAGAACGCTACAGCTGAAAGAAGATCATCTCTTCCATCTGCAAAATGAACTTTAAAAATTCATCTCCTCCATCTATAAAATTAAAACGTTTGGGAAAACTGAGGCCAAAGGACAACACAAATACATTTCTTTCTGAACATTCATTTTTTTTTAACATACTGTTCTTGTTTCCTATGTACTAAGAGCTGTGCTAGCCTCATGGGCTTAGTGAGAAAGACTGACTACACATAAATTATCACCTGAATAAGTTTTGATGAGTGCTAAAAAAAAAAAAAAAAAAAAAAGGGAAAGGACAGGGTGCACTGATGTCTAAAATATGTGTGGTCGCGGGAAGGGGTGAGGCGTGAAGTTAGTCTAGTGTGGGAAGACAAGAAAGGAGTTCATTCAGTGTGAGAAGATGGGGAAGGCTTCCCTGAGTGGGGTAAAATATTTCCGTAGAGAGAAAGAATGAGTAGGAATTAACTCTGCAAAAAGGTATATTCCTACAGGCAGAAGGAGAGCCCAGAGAGAGACATTGTCAAGGAACTAAAATAAGGTCTGAGTGCTAGATTATAACGGATGAGAAGGGTTGCAAGAGGTGAGGCTGAAAAGGCAGGGAGTGACAAGAGCATGCTGAGCTTTGAAAGGTCATGTTAAGGATTTCTGGGCTTTATCCTAAGAACAAATAGGCCTTGCATATCACGTTCTAAGACACTTCAAGTCAGGACCATGGGTAACCTTGGGATGGGTAAGAATGAGAGAAGCAATTATGAAATCAGAAAGAATTCTAGTTTTATTTCAATCAAAACATTTTCTGTATCCCTATAACTCTTCTTGTGTGTGATCTCACCCAAACTCAAGTTAAAAAAAAAAATGCACTTATAAATATAGCCAGCCATTCAGTTGGTCCACTTGGTTTTGACAAGAGGTAGTATATATGTAAGTACGTGTGTGCCCCTATAAACACTTAGGGGAGCATGTGTCCCTATAAACACTAAAGGGAGCATTTATTTTTTAAAAGCAAAACATTCCAAATGATAACAATACAATGGAAAGCTTTATTTCATTGTTTAGCTATACACTAGTGCTATATGTGAAGTTAAATGTTCAATAAGATCTTGCCCTTTTCCATAAGATCCCTCATAAGGGAAAATATTTTAAGAGAATACCACCACAATTTTTCCAAGAATTGTTTTAATCCTAATCCCTTTTTAGTTGCATCTTGTCTATACTAGGTAATTAATTTCAAAATGCCAATTACAAATTTATTTCCTTTAAAATTATACTTATATCAAAGGTAAAATTTAAGGAAAGTAGCGTGGCAACGTTATTATTAATAAAAGTAAGAATGACAGTTACAAGTTTTGAGCAATTTCTACGCACCAGGTATTGTGTTAGGCATTTTAAAATTTCATTTAATTCTAACAACAACTCTAAGAGGTACATGTTACTCTTTACTTCACAGATAAGGAAACAGGCTTAGAGAAATAAGCAAACATCTCCCCAAACTATTACACCTTAGACCTGTGCTGTCTAATATGGTAGCCTGTGGCCAAATGTGGCTATTGAGCACTTGAAATGTGGCTAGTTTTGAGATGTACTGTTAAGTATCAAATACATACAAATTTTGAAGAAATAGTTTGAAAAAGTAAAGTATCTAATAATTTTAAAATATTGATTACATGTTGAAATGACAATATTTTGGATATAGTAGGTTAAAGAAAATGCATTATTAAAATTAATTTCACCTGTCTAATGTTATCTTTTTAAAATGAGCTACTAGAAATTTTAAAATTACATATGTGGCTCACACTATATTTCTATTGAACAGTGTTGAGGGAAAACAAGGCCAGTTATTGAATTTGCCAGTAAATACCAACTTGAGAAACCCAAACTGGTATAGAAGAAAAGAGGCTACACGGATTCACGCAGATCTTGGTTTAAATCTCCACTCTATCAGTGATTGATCTTGGGCAAGATACCACATCTCTCTGTACTTCAGTTATGTCACCTGCATTATGGTGATATTTAAATAAACCAAAACTGTTTATTTATAACTTTATTATAAAGTTATTATACAGTTTATTATTTAAACTTTATTATATAAATTTATTTATATATAACTGTTGTACATAACACGTAAAGCAGCTGGCTGACACACAATGGGCTGAGAAGAGAGAACAATTACTCCTATAGCAACTGGTTAACTTAAAAATTGGTACCCCCAAAAGTAGAAAATTCTCTTAAAATAAGTGGCAGGAGTTAACTCCTGCTTTAGCTTTCTACATGTGTTACATATTAAACTAGAATATACATAATATACACAGATCCTTTCTCCCTTTCAATTTAAGTTGTTTATAATATGCTGTAGACTGGAAAGTTAGAAAATGAGGTTAGGGTGAAGTATAAAATAAGAGGACACAGAAGGGCCCAAGTGGTTCTTAGGCACACACTGGTTGAATTCCAGTGAAAAACGTTTATGAACTTTACTTTAGCTGATTAATGGTCTTTTTATATCAAGAGCTGAGACTAGTGAGCAAAACGATATCTGGGAAAGTAGAAATTTTTCCCTGGGTCATAGTGCAAACAAATTGCTGCAGTACACCAAGTTTAGACTAACCCATTATTACACATGAGAAAAGCAATCTACACTAAATCATAAGAAACTGCAAAATTACATGGACCATACTATCCAATGATATTTGCCATATTCTGTCCCCTAGGCTTGTTTCAAGAAGTTAGCCCTGGGCATGTGGCTTTATCAGTTTATGCAAGCATCTTTATATCTTTATATGTACATGTTTAAATATAAAGGGTAGGGTAGCTGAAGTATTTACTTGGATTATTATTTGACCTATGTATTTGGCCTAAAACTGACATGTGACAATGTATGAAACTACTCTGTTCTGTAGTTTGTTTGGTTGTTTTTCATTATTAATTGAGTGGTACTGGGGGGAGGGGGTAATAATTAAGGATATGAGTCACTTAAATGTAACCTCTTGAATGTCATATGCGTGCCAAGTTTAACACCAAAATTGTCCATCTCTTAACTACAGTTAATTTTAAGAAAATGAGACTGCATAAATTAAAAGCTATCAGATTCAGCAGAGTCCATGAAAATATTCACTTTATTCTAGTTTGAAATTTAATACAAGAAATAACATATAAAATTTTAGTTTGGCTATTAAAGTTCACAGTCAGTTAAGGGGGAAGGGGCAATGGTGTGAGGGCTTTCCCATTGATCTTCTATGTTGCATTAAAAATCCACCATTTGCAATGAATTTTTGAGCATCCCCTGAGAACACATGACTTAGTATTGCTCTTTCAAAATTAGTAGCCTCAAAGTGACTTGTCATGTGATTATGTCTACAGTACACTTACAACTATCTTTCAGTAAATGTCTTCGAATTTAGGGCTATAGGTAGAATAAAATAGAAAAAAGAAAATGACACTAAAATTATTAGCAAGCACTGACTCATAAGAACCAGACGAAGCAGTAACGTGTAATTAAATAATAATTAGTAAAATTTGCCAAAACTTTCAACTAAGATATTTATTACATTTCTAATGCTTGAAATTACAGGGAAAAATATACTCAGTCAATTTAAGATTTAAGAGAAAACAAACATTGTAAACCATGTATCAGTCATATTTCCAAAATGCATACTTAGGAAAAGAGTTTATACCAGGAAAGAGCTCTTTGCATTAACTTTAAATTAGCTAATACTTTAAGTCACATCTTTGAAGAAACTTGTTTTGTTCTCAGAAATGTCTTTTTTTTTTTTTTTTGAGGAGGGTAAGGCCGCTAGATTAAAAAAACAAACAAACAAAAAAAACCGTTAAGCCCCATTCTTTTCACGTGAACGGTATATTTGTGCTCCTATATGCTAATACTCTCGCAACCCCACTGGGCTGTTACGTCTTCAAATGATTTGATAATCTGTCTTTAAAGTTTCGCACTAAATTAGAGAGTTCATTTTTGTAAAACGCCTTGGCACCATCGAATCTTTCATGAGATGAGAAAGGTAGGTGTCTTTCTTCTCAACATGACATGATTACAGTATAGATGTGAGAAATTTCGCTGTAAAACCCTGCAAAGGTAGGTTTTTTGTTGTTCCATCTGCAAATGTCTCTCCTATACTTGCACAGCTCCCCTCTTTCCAACACGAAACTCCCCACCCCTCTACCCCCTGCAAGTTTTAAACTTTGTTTCCTTTCGGGGTTCTGTACCAGCGCTACTGATAATATCCAAGAGACAAAGAGCCGGGCTGTGGGTCAACCGGATGACAAATTTGAGTTGTGAAACAAAGCCCTCAAATCTGAGATTCAGAAGGAGGAAGATGCCGATAATAATAAAGCCCGAAGCTCAGAGCCGTCTCCCTCGACAGCTCCCCTCCCCACTGCCCCAGGCGGGCAGCTCTGGCCCCGGGACGGTGACTCCGGGGTGCACCGCGAAGCCCCCTGCGCCCCCCGGGGGCCGCCCCGGCCAGCTCACCGCTTCACTCGGATGATCTGGTCGCGCATGGGCTTGATGTCCTGGAAGCTCTGCTGGTTGACGAGGCTGTAGACCAGGATGAAGCCCTGGCCGTTCTTGATGTACAGGTCCCGCATGGACGCGAACTGCTCGGTGCCCGCCGTGTCCAGGATCTCCAGCACGGACGGCGACGAGTCCACCTCGATCTCCTTGCGGTAGAAGTCCTCGATGGTGGGGTCGTATTTCTCGATGAAGGTGCCGGTCACGAACTGCACGGTCAGGGCCGATTTGCCTACCCCGCCCGAGCCCAGCACCACCACTTTGTACTCGCGCATCGTCCCTCCGCGGCCGCCGCCGCCGCCGCCGCCCGCGACATAGACCTACACCCGCCGCGCTGCGCCCCCGGACCCTGCCCCGGCGGCCGGCCCCAC
>NW_007729359.1:4027-34583 GCF_000696425.1 Galeopterus variegatus | reverse complement strand
TGGCGGCCTGGGGCGGGCCCGCGGCGCAGCTCCGCCCCCGCTCCCGTCACCTAGGCAACCGGCCGCGCGCGCTCCCGGGAGGCTTGCGCCGCGCGGAAGCTTCTGCCCGCGCTTAGATAAACAAGCACAGCGGCCGCCCAGGAACACCTCACGCCGCATGCCCCGTCGAACCCCAGGACCTGCGTACTGAGCACGCGCAGGACCCGCCGAAGGCGGGAGCATACTCCACCCGACAGTCACGCTCAGAATCTGGCGGAGATGATGTGGCGGGACCAGAGCAGCCTCCAGACTTTAACATGAGGCGGGAGTGAGAGGAAGAGATGGGCAAGATCCAAGAGGAGCCCTTGGCGTGGGGGACTTTACCCGACACCTCCCAGTCTATCAGCATTCTGGAGAGCTTTGGTTTTAGGTATAAACATAACGATGTGAAGTTTGTTTAAGGGGCCGAGCACCTCCAGGCTTCTGCCTCAGGTTGTAAAAACACAACGAAATGAAGCTTGACTCGAACCGTCAGGACCCTGAGGGGGAGGGGGTGACAGGCACCTCCAGCGGCGCGCCCGAGAGTGCTCATCGGCGGGCACCAGACACCACGGAAGCCGGGTCCACGCCCACTTCCCTCTAGCCCCGCCCCTCCAGTGCCTGACTGAAGCAGAGCGCTTCCCACGCCCTGTCAGCCACCGGCGCCTGGAAAACCTGGAGAGAGGATTCCCGAGCGGCAAGCGGAAGGCCCAGGGACAACTCAGCAACAGCCCGCTAGGGGTGTCTACTAGGAAGCTGGGATTCATTCTAGCCAACCACATCACGTCTCTGGGCCTCACGGCCAATAGAGAGCCGTCTCACAGCACGTGACGCCCCTTTAACCAATCGGGAAGTACTCTAGTCGCAAAATGAGCCAACCCACCTCCCAGGCTGGGCGTTTGCTCCTGGCGCACGCTCTGCCACACAATCGTAGGTGAGCTGAAGAACGACGGAGGCTCCGGCTGAGCCAACCAGAACTCGCGATTCCCTTGCCACCAAGGGCCGGCAGTATGGAGACAGAGCCCCGGTTGGTGGGGTTTGGGAGGGGCAGGTTGAAGGGCCGGTCCTTGTGTACTGTTCTGGCAGAGGAACAAGATGCGTTGCAAGGCGAGAGTGATGGATTCAGCTTTTAACGTCGACTGCCTGGCGTTCTGCCTAAATGATGGGCATAGAAATGGTGCTGAGGGATGTGGGCTGGATCGTGGGCTGAATCGAGAAAAAGGGGACTTTTGTCTTTAGGGTGAGAAATATTCTGGTCCTTAAGGAGACGTCGTGCAGCGGTTGCCTTGGTCCTCCATGCGTACCTGCTAAAACATTTTTTTTTCTTTTATTACTCAGTTTAAAACTTAGCGTCCTGTCGCCAGCATTAGATCTAAGTTACACACCCTCCCCTGCCCATAACGTCAAATTTAGGAGACGTTACAACCCCAAACATTCTTGGGTTATTTTTTGTAATAACTGGTTATTGGATTTACCTTCTTTAAACTATGTCCTTCTCGAGTTAGTCTGCAACTGTCCATTGCTATTTCGCATTTCTTGAACAAATTTCTGAAGTTCTAATGTTAGATCATGGCATCCCTCTCCACGGTCCCACTTTCTCACAAGGTCATCATGTTGAAAGTATTTTATTCTGAGTTTCTCTAAAAACCAGGTGTTATTTGACCGTCTTGTCCCACGGTCCCACTTTCTCACAAGGTCATCATGTTGAAAGTATTTTATTCTGAGTTCCTCCAAAAACCAGGTGTTATTTGACCGTTTTGTCTATTATCAAACTGTTACAAAGAGGTACTCAGATTTAGCAGTGTCCTACTGCCCTGTCACTCCGTAATGTTAGAATGGATAACTTATATTTGCATTACCTGGCAATAGTATAACACACACCAAGTTTTCCTTTAAAATGAGGGCAGTATCCTGTCAAATTTAAAATGTGTAATAAAATGTAACTCATTATTTCTTGATTCAATATCATCAAAATAAGAGGTTATATCTGAACCACCAGAATCAGTAGTGAAGGCAGATTGTAAAAAGAACTAAGAATCAGGTAAGTTTCAATTCTCCTAAAAGAAACCGAAGAGGATCTGATATTTCATCCTAAGCTAGTAATGTAAAAAAGTGAATAAACTTGAGAGAGCTCACATGGATGCTTCATATCTAAGCACTTTGGCAGGAATGTTTCAAGAAGATGTTATAATACAGTTCACCTAGCATTTTATTTATTTATTTTCTTATTTATTTTCGTTTTTTTTTTTCTTTTCTTTTTTTCTCACCCAGCTTTTTAGAAGTCTCATATTTTGTGTAAAACTAGTATGCTTATTTCTGGTTACTTTAGCTTAGTGGCAGCTACGGTTCTTTTCTGAGGAAAGGCAGATTGTCTCCTTTAAGACCCAAATTGTACATCTTGGTGATAAGAAGTTCCTAGGCTTGTTTGGGGTTAAATAGAGCTAAGAAACATCAAACGTTCTTTCTTTGTATATTTCATGACAACGCATCTACAGGCAGTTCTCAACTTACAGTGGTTCAACTTACGATTTTTCGACTTTAGGATGGTGCGAAAGCAGTACACTTTCAGTAGAAACTGTACTTCAGGACAATATTCAATAAATTCTGTGAGATACTCAACACTTTATTATAAAATAGCCTTTTTGCTGATTTTGCCCAAATGGGGGCTAATGTAAGTGTTCTGAGCACATTTAAGGTAGACTAGTCTAAGCTATGATGTTCTATAAGGTAGGTATATTAAATGCATTTTTAACTTAGCAATGTTTTCAGCTTAAGTGGGTTTGTCAGGACCTAACTCCATCATAAGTGAGGAGCATCTGTAGTACCTTGCATTACAGCGGAGCTTAAACTCCATCTACTTTGCAAAGAATAAAGGTCCAGTGCCTTTTTTTTGAGGTATTTGTATTGGGATTGTGGGTCTAGAATGTAACCTCAAGCAACTCTTTTCATTACTTCTAGGTCCCCAGAAGTTGGAAGGTTTGGATTGGAGTGCATCTGATAGAAATTGTCACAAAAATAGTGAGTAGGTTATAACACCAAAGTCAAGGGTTAGAATTCCTATACTGGCCAGCTGCCAAAAATAAAAGAAAAAAGAAATAGTTGAGTGGGCTCCTTAGTCATTCCACTTAGCATAATAGAGAGTAGGAGAGCTTTTTGACATTTCTCAGGCTATTTTCCCTGACCTTTCATCAATGCTGACTTTTTTGATAAGGAGAAATGTAGAAACTGCAGCCCATAGGGTAGTTGCAGCTCATTTATGTTCCTCATGTTGATGGGCCTCAGTTTTCATTCTCAGTGCCATAAAGGTAATGAGACCCCCCAAAGGCAAAAGAAACATGACAGGTAGGATCATATTTTCTCACCTATTCTGTCTAGGATGATGGTACTTACTGATTTGTGGCTGTATGTGGAATGTTGGTCGAAAGATTAGCTGCTATAAAAAGAATGTCAGGACGTGTAGAGAGTTTTGAAGATTTGGGTGGAGATGGGTGTCTATTTCCTGATCCCTTAATAATGTTCATTCCTATGCCAGCATACACTATCCTGAGAGTGATTTTAGAAATAAAAACTTATGTCTTTATGCATTTGTGGGAAAGATAAAACAAAAATGAGATAAAATGAAATTGAATTTTCCCCAAGAGCTGTAAATCTGTATGGTGGTGAAAACTTAACACCATACACTGACACTGCAGGTCCCTTTAGTTTCAAAAGTGCACTGCTGGAAGAAAGAAAAAAAGAAAGAAAAACTTCATTTCTCCTCTCCCCACTGGATCTGAAAGGGAGTTGTCTCACCTATATCCAGATACCTTCAATTGTCACACTTAGTTACCATGGAAACCCAAATCCTTTCTTTTCTTCTGTGAAAGATGTTGGAAAAGGTGGAATGAAGTGGGAAACACACTGTGTTCTGGGACTTTCTGACGCCAGAAAGAAGCAAATATGCAAAGAATTTAGTATAAACAAGTGAGAAGAGGACTTTGTAATACTTATTGGCTATAAAACCCTGATTCATATTAAAGCCTGCATGTCTCTGATGAACCATAAAGGGAAAGACACAGCAAGTACTTTCAGCACCTATGAAATGCTTCTGGCAGTTATAAAGAAAAATAGATGATGTTTTCTTGTCCTCTGAAGCTCCTAATACAGTTGAGAAACAGAAGTATGAATGAAGAGTGGAAAGGAAGAGGAAAAATAAACTTGTTCTTTTGAAAATGTGATCTGGCTCAGTGCTTTTGAAAAGAAAAAAATAGAATGTGGAAATTGAGTATGTAAACAAGTTAATGAAAGGAACCTACTGTTGAGAAAGTAAATGTTTCAAAAGGCAATTTTAAGCAGAAAAAAATTCTGAAAGAAAAGACTTAATGATAAAACGTAGGGAGAAAAAGATAAATCCTGAAGAAGCTCGATGGTTCTGAGGAGAACAGTGCTTTGGTGTGGTTCATTTAACGTAGCAGGAGATCAGGCACAGTGTTGCTTACATACCCAGAAGTTTCCCTTTATTTTTGCCAAAAAAGCGGGGATAAGTTGGGATTGGCTTTAAAAGCAGTGCTTTCCCCTCTGCCCACAGTTAGTCCACAAGTAGGCTTGTGACTCAGTTCTTGTCATTGCAGCAGCTGGGGCTCGGGAGATCTCGGATTCTGAGAAGAGTGAGGAGATATCCCCATTTTTTTATGTCACTCTCCTTGCTTCCTGCTTTGCACATTGAAATAAGAGAATATGGCCACCATCTTTGGGTTATGATGCCTTATAGCTGAGGTAGAAAGCCAGCCAGATTCTGATGGCTAAGGAGAAGGGTGGAAAGAACTTAGGTCCTGAGACAACATTGGACTGTCAAACCAACAATGAAACTACCCACCTTTGCACTTATAGCTAAGTAAACAACTAATATCCTTTGGTTTAAGTCCATGTTAGGTTTTCTGCATCTTGTAGCCAAATACATCCTAACTGTTATAAAAAGTGAGGGATTCCAGACAAAATGGGGTTTAAAAAAATTAGCAAGTATTTGTGAGCACTTTTATTCTACTAATATCCTGATTGGTATTTCAAAAATATTGTAATATTAATTGAGGACTTACTATGTATATTTTTGTAGGCTTTAGGGATACAACAGTTAGCCAAAAGAACTTTTATTCCAGAGGGAGAGACAGGCATTAAGCAACTAATTACATATTTACATTATGTAATAATAGATATAATTAATGCTAATAGAGGAAGAAAAAATCAGGGATTAGAAAGCATGTCTAATAAAATATAAGTAAATAATAAAATATAAAAATATAACTAACTGAATAAGATACAAAAAAACCCCACTTTCCAAGTGTGTGATAATATGTATAATTTATACATGAATTCGTAGAGATCAAGAGAAACGGAGTAAACGAATGGGTTAGTCAGGGAAAGCTGTAAAGGAAATTCAGATTTTGAAGGAAGTGGCCAAAGGACAGGCTACATGGGGCAGCAGGAAGCACTCCAGATGTAAGGAAAAGAGAGAGCAAAGGAAGAAAGCAGGAGTGAAGTAAGAGTGAAATAAATGAAATAAGGAATCACTCCATTCTTTAGGGAAAAAGTCAGAAGCCAGAAGTCTCAATGCAAGATTTTAAAAGGTATGAAAATAGCATAGGGAAAAATAATACAGAAGAAAAAGTAGGAGTACAAGGGTACTTTTGAAATTAAGGCATTATTCAAAATAATGAATAATTTATAATGTGGGTGTCATAATAATTGTCATGAGGAGTAATTATGGACTTGAGGGCATGAAGACCAAAGCATTCAAACTTTCACAAATAGAAGGAGAAAGAAAAATAAGTAGCAAAAATGAAGACAGGTAGGTAAACAGTTTTTGCTTATGTTTTTTTTTTTTTATGGTAACTGTTATTGACATGCATTATGTGAAAATAAATGGATTTTGAAAAGAAAAATTTCAATAGACCAGTAATATATAAAGATAGTCTTTTTGGTAAATAATGTAATTTAAAATGTTTTCCCTAGAATGCCTTTTTATACTTCGGCATAGAAAAATCTTTTCAACAAAAAGACTGTAAGGAATGACAAGTGACAGATTACCGAGACATTTTGGAAATAAAAAAACAAAACAAAACCCATAGATGTGTCTAATGTAATAGTGGAAAAACAATAATATATGCTTGTAATAAAAATCAGAAGTTTGTTAGGCATTATGTGGTTTCTGGTGAAACAGGGTTGTAATTTCTCTAATGCTATTTTCTGTACAAATATAAGAATACTTTTAAAAAGTTAAGCTATTGTGGTCATATGAACACATCTTGGTACTACTGGAGATAGAATTTGCCACTCACTTTTTGTGACCCCAAGTGTAACCCTGAACAGACTTCTTTCTTAACATCAGTAGCACATTATTGTACTGTCTTCTCCACTGATTGAGGAAAGGGACAGTGCTTTGTTCATTTTTGTTTTACCAGCACTCAGCACATTGCCTAAAACATTGTAGAAATTCATAAAATGTTTGTAAATAAACGAACGATTGAATAGACTGTAATTTTGCTTCTAAAAATCCTGTTTTTTGCACACACAGATGATGAAAATAAAGGAAAAGAGTGGGGATTTTCTCAAGATTAAGGTGAAGGAGATATAAATGTCCTCTAAAGATAGCCTTATTCCCGAAGAAGCTTTCAGCTTAAAAAGAGTAGGTCTGTAATAGGAAAGCTAGGCGGCAGTTTATATGCCTAGAAGTGCCTAGAAATGGCAGGAACGATCTGAAAAATCACCTCTTCTATCAACTGACTGCTGCCTGAAATTCTACACTTAGAGTTTTAGTTTTGATGTAAAGGCGTTGTGTGTGTGTTTGTGTTTTTCAATTAAAATGTAAGTGGGAGATATGCAGTTAAATTGCACCATCATCCTGCCAACTTTGGGGCATTCAACTATGCTTACCTGGCAGGAAAAGAAAACAAATAGAATAGAAGGAAATAGTTTAAATCAGGACATAAGTCATGACATGGGTGTGTCCTCAGAATGAACATGAGCAGGCCATGGGAATCCAGTGTGTTTTGTGTCATACGCTTTTTTCCTTCAATAATAAGGTTAATCCCTTCACATGATAAATCATATAAACAATAAGAGCCTTTACAATTATTAGACTCTTAAACTTATTTCAAATACCCTTTTATTTTCAAGAGATTGCAAGAATTTTCCAAACTTTGGAGCTGCATTCCTCATCCAATTCCTTCAATTTCTTTTCAGCTTCTCACACTATTGTGTTCAACAGTGGTTTGGAGGCCCCGTAGGGAAGACAGCAGAGCTACAGCTGAAGGTCCATGCAGTTGTTCTTACCAGCAGCCATGCAGTTATCTTGTCTAGGAAAGTTATTCATCCTACTTTCCAGTGTCATCTCAAAAATCAGTTTCCTAGTTTTACAGAACAGTATATGATCTTATATTATTATCCTAAGTAATGCTTCTCACACAGCCTCACTAAATATTAGCCACTCAGTGAATAATTAACCACACTCAAATGGCTGCATTATTTGAAAAAGATAAGCCTTGTTTACTTAGTACAAGTGCTATTTCTGTGCAGTGGCACTGATGGTGAAATAGCTTACAGTCTACATTTGGATAAGAGAAGCTGAGGAAAGGTTTCAGGGAGAGTAAGCCTTTTCCTTATTGTACCAGGTAGTAGAACAAAGTTAAATTATTCACAAATGCATGATGCCTTGACTACATTCTGTTGGGACTGCTCTCTGCTATTTATTAAGTTTTTTATAAAGCTTTTGGCTATTTCCCATGCAAACTAATGTTTCCAATGAAAAGATTCTACAATATATATAAATTATCTAAAAAATATTAATCTGTCTACATAATTAGATTATGTGAACAACGATCAGCTCCAAGACTGAAACTGAATAAGCCAGTTCCTCACTACACACTAACAAAGAGAAAGGAGCTAAAATGAGCAATTTATGATGCTGCAAGGCTATGATTGTGATTAATATTTTTATACTGAAGTAGCAAAGTTTCAAAGTGCTCAGTGCAGCTCTGTATATTAAGCTGTAGGTTGTTTTAAGGTTCTATGTGGATCTGTGATTGATGGGGTAAAGGTTGGGTTGAGGCTCACAAAGGCATTTAACCTTGGCTTGTTGAATCAGCCATGACTAGGAATGGGTCTGTATATAGTACTCCTCATACCCTGGCTCCTGCAAAAGTAGAAACAGAGAATATTAAGTCATTCCAGTCACTATCCATCTAGATACCTACTATTTATCTATTTTAGTTTTTTTCTCCACCAATTTCCAGAAAAGAATAGGGTACATTTCATGAATACGTATAAAATAACCTTTGTATTAGTATGTTTCTGTTGCTTATAACAGAATAGCTGAAACTGGGAAGTTTATAAAGAAATAAAATGGATTTCTTATAGTTTTGGGGGCTGGAAAGTCCATAGTCCAGGGAGTGCATCTAGTAAGGGCCTTTTCTGGGTGGGAAATCTCTCCAGGGTCCTGTGGCGACCAGGGTATCAGGTGGTGAGAAATGGCATCAGCAAGAGAGCTAACCTTCTTACTTGCTGTTTTTTGAAAGCCATCAGAACCATGTCTGTGACAACCCATTAAACCATCAACCTATTAATCCAAGAATGGATCAGTCCATTCACAAGGGCACAGTCCTTGAGATCCAATCACCTCTTAAAGGCCCCACCTTCTACCCCCATATTGGGGGTTAAGTTCCAACATGAGCTTTAGGAGACAGTGAAACCACAGCAACTTTAAAATTAGAAAACCTTAAATAAAAATTTATATTGTTAAATTTCTAATTTTTAAGAGTCAAATGAGATTTTTCCAAGAAACCTTAACATCGTCTGTCCAAAAAGAGTTTTTACAGAAACTGTGTTTTACATTGAAGTACACCTCTATAAACAGCTTTTACCGGGTATTCGTGCTTTGTCTTGCTCTGGGAGGTGGTGGAGGGGAATAATGCCCAAATCTCCCCCAAGCCTTGCCAATTAAGAATCTGGGGGAAGAAGGGTTGGGCATGTGTATATTGAACAAAATTCTCTAGATGATTCTAACTTGCTCCTGGGTTGAAATCAGTTTAACAATATTAATTCTCTGTTTTCTGAAGTAAAAATCATATTTAAAGTAATCCTGAAAATTTCTGCTAAGGGTACTGAATGATGAGATTACCTATACAAAATCCAGAATTTAGCTTAAATTCCACTTCTCTGTCTGTCCCTTAAACTAGAATTAATCTCTCACTATATTTCCCATATACCTTTCTTCTCATATGTACCACAATTTGTTTTCTAGTGTATTAATTTTATTGCCATCTGTCATTTCACCTAGTATGTGGACTTATGAATGTTTGGGGGTGGGATGGGTAGAGGAGCTGTGACTTTTTTCATCTTATAACACCTATAATGCTTAAGCTATAATACTAGTCAATAGTATGTATTCAATAAATGTTCGCTGAATTGGATTAAATATAAAAAGTTAAATGGTATTGAAATTATGATCAGTTTCCAAATTACTGAGTTATTGTATTCTTCCTATTAAAGGATGTTATTTCTACTTTCATAGTACTTAAAATCAACGGTGTTTTAAAATTTCAAACTTAAACTCTAAACCAGATAAAATCGTAACAATGTGAAATTCTAAAATGTAATTCCTCAAAGAGCGGTACCATAGGCTTAATCACAAGAACCACAACTGACAGTCCTTTAGTCAATCATTTGTTAATTTTCTAACCAAATCCTTACACTAAAACACAAACAAACAAACTCTGAATCTGACAAAATAGTGGAAAATGTAGCAAAGCTTCCATTGTCTATCTCACTGCATGTGAAATCATTCTTAAAAAGAATCACATTAACTTCTGTTTCAATCACAAGTAGTAAGACAGTTCTAATTTGGTAAAAAAATAAACAGTAAAACAAATCACTAAGGCAAATGAGTTTTAAAAGATATGTCATCAAGGTTAAAAATATTAGGTTAATTTATAAAATCTTAAACATGCCCTTGGTATAGTTTTGTCTCATGTCCCCTTAACATTTCAGGAGATTTTCTTGTTGCTTAGAAATCAAGGACCTCTGAATGGCAAGACTTGGACACACTACCTAAGGAAATATTATATTTTTAATCCCCTTGTTAAAGACGTCCTCTTTCATTTTAGCCTGAGGGCTGGTGTAGGCAGGATAGGAAAGTTTAGAGATGGTGAGTGGCACAGAAACTTCAATTGGGCCTAGGCAAGAATAGCCAGATGAAAGCAGACAAGGTAGAGAGTAAAGGACACCAGCCTCCTCATTGTGAGTCCACAGTTGCTGCATTGGGTGGGGACCTTTGGCATGACTCTCATGGATTACATGATCTGATCTACTTCTGTACAGAAGTTTTTAGAGGCACAGTTGAGTGTGCTAAAATGGCATTACTACCTACTCAGAACATGATGCTTCTGTGTGCCCATATGCCCAATTTATTTCCAAATGTATTTGGGAAAAACAGAAAATAGGCATTCTTGGTACTAGAGACATAGAGTAAAAATGAACATAACCATTTATAGGTTCCTTTGGGGGTTTTGCCAGGCTCCAGAGGACCTGCGTTTGTAGCACATGAGGTCTTAGGTCATAGCCTATCCGTCTAAGCATTGGCACGTCGTGTCTAGCTCATGGGCCAGTGAGATTTGTTTCCTCCTAGGAATTTAGAACTGGCATCCAGAGGGCTAGGTATTTGAACTAGGAAGTAAGGGAAAGCTACACTGGGAAAGCCTTTTGGGCACTCTGTATACAAATAAATCAGCAGACAATGCCAATATACAGAGAAATGTCAAGGAGTGAAATAGATTCTCAGAGAGGCAGAGAAAAAGCAGTAATGTATCACTCAGTTCCAGAGAGCGTTCCTCCTTATGAGAAGATCCAGTTGCATTTTCTATAACTGTCATGTGAGGCCCCTTCTCCACCTCAACCTTATACTAAATTTTTCTTTATTTTAAGTTAATATCAGTGGGTTTCTATTACTTACGACCAGAAGATTCCTGACAAAGACAAGGTTATGCTGTTAGTATGTGTTCTCTTGCACCTCCATTAGGTTTACGTTGGAAGTGAACAGCATTCTACTGTCAGTTTGTCAGCATTAATTATACATGATGGCCCAAGCGTTTTTCAGAACCTAATTGCAATGTTTTCTGGAGCTGCTGCATGAAGGTGTTAGTTAGAGGGCCCTGCCAGCTTCCCTGGAGAGGATAGTTTGTTCTTTTTGTAATGATTGAAATATTGTCTCCTATGCAGATTTAATAACAAAATGGAGCACAAAAGCTCCAGGCGATAGCCAGGTCATGCACCGTGAGGCCTGGGATGAAGCTTATCTCAGAGATCCAGGCATAGAGCCGGTGCCAGCCCTCTGAAGAGCGGACAATCCAGGAGGTTTTGAGTATTTCCTGTAGCTATTAAACAAATACAGAAGAAAGCTTTTTGCTTCAACTTACCATTTATTGTTGTTCTTATGCAGCAACAGTTCTCCAGTTGTTTTCTGAAGAAATTGAAAAGTAATATGAAGTCACCTAGTTCCTCTTTGGGATAGTACCTGGCTTGCCCAGAAAACAAGGGAAGTTTCTCCTGTGAATGGAGGGAATTTCTTATTGTCCCATCTACAGTGAGGGGGATTCAGGGCTTCTGGATCACAGCCTAGGTCACATTTGGAAATTTTCTGTCATCTCTAAAATAGCTTTATATTTAAATTTTAGATCAATTTGAAAATGAAACTTTCAGACCATTTAATTCATCGTTTAAATTTGAACACTTTTGAGAGCAAAAAGGGTTGCTATTAGTAATAAAGCTAGGACAGCAGGCCTTTGGACTGACCCAGACAAACTGGATGATATTGTCACCCTACTCTTAGGTTTTGCATTCACGCTTTCTGAGTAACTTACATATTGAGAAGCACAAAGATTCTTGTCATGTTTTGACCAAATCAAGTTTTATCTGCCACTTTGGAGAATTGCCCATGATCCTACCACTGTTCACTAGGCTATATACACTGGGGTTTCTCCAGGGCTTCGCTTTCTTTGCCTTTAAGATTAAGAGGAAAAAAAAAAAAAAAAAAAAAAAGATTAAGAGGATATATTACATTACCCTAAAGCCTCTTTCAGCTCTTACCAGTCTATACTCAGTGACAAACACATATCTAAGAATTATACTTTTTGGAGAAATTTGGATTATTTTGATTCAGATTCAATATAAAATAGAGACTATAAATGTCCATGAAAGAATATTGCACATGTGTTATGCACATATGTACTCAGTGTAAAAGTTATCTAAATAACGCACTTGTGAAGTCACCTGGCAGCATGGTTTAGCATCAGGCACCTAGACTGGAATCCAGTCTCTTATTTCCTCTGTAAACTTGCCAAAGTTACTTGACCATCCTGAATGCTTGGGGCTGAATGTCTTCAACTATAAAATGGGCAAAGAATAGCTACAGTTTAGAAATATCATGAGGAGTAAGTGATATGTAATAGTATCTGCTATGTACCAGATAAATAGATGTATACAATCAATAAATGCTAGTTCTTCCTATTAGAATGTTAATATTATTATTGAATATTTATGTCACAATTGTGCACTGTACCTTCTTATAATTAAACTAAGAATATTGCCAATGAGCTTCTTTATTTCCAGTATTGGCTTTTATAGTTAGAGGGAGCAATTACTTACATTGGATAAAAGCACATCTGTAATTATATGCATTATCAGAGCCAAACATACCTGGGCCTAAATGCCCTCTTTCACTTTCTGGATATATGACATTGGGAACATTACTTAGGCATACTGTTCCCTTACCTGCAAATAATAAATGAGAAAATGTGTATAAATCACATGGCACAAGTTCTAATGTCCAAGTGTACTTCAAAAAGTTTGTGGAAAAATAGAATTTAATGATAATACAAATCTTTCCATGAACTTTTTGAAGTACCCTTGTATATTCAATAATATTCACTATCATTATTATTGTTGTTGTTAAGATAATTTTGGAAAATAGAAGTCAAAGTCTTCATTTAACAGGAGGGGACAGAGATGTTTCCATAAGAAGAGCTTTATATAGTGCATGTAGCCGACAGAAGTGTCTGTAGTGAAGAGTGACAGTTGAGAAAAGAAACCCATGAGCACTTCATCAGCACTGCGGTATTCCCACTGAGAAGAATCCCATTCATGGTCATTGTCAAACCATCCATCATGGGCTGGCCATGATGCTGTGACTCCTAAGAATCCTAGTGGCTTCATATTTATAGTTGGGTTGCAGATATATTTGCCCCATACAGGGCTCCTGACAGTGAAGTCAGAGACTTGGATCAATGAACTCTTAAAACAGTGTTAAGTTTCTCTCAATCATTTTGTTAATGAAGCAGAACAATTTTATTAGTAATGATCTCATTTTGCTTGAGCCCTACTTCTCTTGCAAACATTATTTTGGAGAAAGCCACTCCTACAATGTGCTTATAAGATATCTGGCATGGACTATCGATGATCACATTTAGAGAATATAACTGTGATATTAATGAGGGCTGATAATGTGGATGATGATGATTCATCTCGTGCATCAGAAGCAGAATTCACAACTTGATTTTTTTTTTTACCTCTGTTGTCTCAATTAGTCCTAATTTAAAATAAAACGAAACAAACAAAAAACAAAGGTATGACTCAGACAGGGATCAAAGGTGTCATTGCTTAGTAAAGATTCTGAATTTTCAGGTGTCGAAAGACTCTTTCTTCAGGCATTTTCCAACTAAAATTTACCATCCAATTCTTTTTGAGAAGAAGCATCTAGATTTAATAGATTTTTGGCCAACTTCTAGTTCCTTCTTCGTGGATTTGGTAGTTCTTTAAGGTCCTTGGCTATAGCCCAGCTCTCCACCTGCCTGACTAAGGCGGAACCTGTGGGAACTATGTGGGTGTCAAAACCCCAACCTGCCTTCATTCTCCAGGCCCTGGACTTATGTTGGGGTCCTATGGCCCTATGGACAACCTCAACCTCAATTCCTACTTTCCACTCTAGGTTTGAATTTCTTCTCTGTTTCTTTATCCAGTGATTTCCCATTCTGTCTTCCAGTCTTGGCTTTGATGTAATTATATTTGATACATTTTATCCAACATTTGTAAATTTTTGGAATGGGACCAAGGGCCATTGTTCATCAGTTTAGTATCCAGATTTCAGTATAAATGAGGACTTGACTTTTTATCTTCAAATCTCCCAGAATGCTGTGTCTAATGTTTGTCATGAACAGAATTGACACAGAGGAAACCAGAGCCAGTATCGAAAATCTGAGTTCATTACAATTCAGCAGGTTGTTCGGGAAAACAAAATGAAACAAAACAGCTTCCTACCCTAAAATATTTAATATCTTGAATTGAAGCCGTAAACCTTAAACTCATGGCAGTGAGACTGCAAATTTTAAACTTTGGGGAGGAACTGGGATTATTTGTTTTGCTAGGAATAATCACTAAATGTTATGTAGTATTCGTGGAGTGTTCCCTTTTGAGTAGGAGTATTGGGGTCACCATAAGAAGTTCCATCAATCTACATTAATTCAACCCTGAAGAAGTGTGGGGCGCACATCAGGATGCAGATGTACCCCTGTCTTTGCAGAGTTGGGGTTTCTATCATCAAGTCTTGCTACTCTCCATTCCTCCATTTCTACAGGCTTTATGCAGTCTTTTATTTGTTACCCTCAACTATAGGTATTGATACCTTAACTGCATCTTCTGACAAAACGTAAGTTGATGTAAAGGCATTCACAAACACTCTCATGCTTGTAGGGATTACCCCTTTCTGTTTTTCCCTGCAGGTTGTGTTGACTGGTTCTCTGAGGTTCAGTGACAGCCCCAAGGCAGTCTGAGTAGGGCTGTGCTCTGACAAGGACTGAGCAGGGATGTGCACAGACTCACAATATTCTTCTCTTTTTTTTCTTTCTGGCATTTAAAAAGTGTCAGACTACATTGTGTATAAATCTATATTGGGAGGTTATTAAAGTAAGTAAGCACCAGTCTGCCAACCACGTGAGTTATAAAGTAGCCTCTCTCAGGCTTCCTGCAGGAAAGCTGGCTGAGGATGTTTCGTTATACTGTGGCTGGCATACCAAAAGTCAGGCTCTCTTTGGTCTGCTGCCTTTGGTAGCACTGAGACAAGGGACTAGGATAAACCAAGGTGAGAGTTTTGCACACGTCCACTCTCCCCTCTCCCCTTAGCTCTCAGCACTACCTTCTCAAGGGGCAAGTTCAGAAACAACCCAAGTGTGCAGCAACATATGAATGAATGAACAGTGTGGTATATCCATACAATGGAATATTACTCAGCCTCAAAAATGGAAGGAAATTCTGACACATACTACATCATGGATGAACCTCGAAAACAGTATGCAAAGTGAAATAAGCCAGTCACAAATGGACAAACATTGTATGATTCTATTTATATGAAATATCTAGAATAGGTAAATTCATGGACATAGAAAGTAGACTAGAAGTTACCAGAGACTGGAGGAGGAAGGAATGGGGAATTATTGTTTAATGGTTATAGACATTGTGTTTGGGGTGATGAAAAAGTTCTGGAGATGAATGGTGGTGATGGTTGTACAACATTGTGAATTTACTTAATGCCACTGAGTTGTACACTTGAAATAATTAACATGCCAACTTTTATGTTATATGTATTTTACCACAATTTTTTTTTAAAAAAAGGCAAGTTAAGGGGACTACCAGTTCTAGAAAGATGGAATAGACATACTTTTTACTGTTTCTCCCACTAAGAACAGCTGAACACTCTGGACATAATATATAAAACAAACATAAGACCCTGAAAGATGGAGAGAAGAAAGCAAGCCCTCCAGGGACCCTGTGACCTAAGGATTGATGCAATTGTGAGTTCCCTGGGTTTTCTTTTTGCCTCATATATCCCAGTCAGTGTGCTGGAGAAGTTGACAGTCTGAAAATATCAACAGTTACAGAGGGAAAAAAAGCCCTAAATATTGAAGGTGCTGGTTTCAAATTTAAGGGGGATGGGAGGGACTGGAGCTGCAGAAGGGTGCCCCAGTCTCAAGGCCTGTGGCATAGGCCCCAGGTGGTTGTGGCTGCAAACCTGCTGGAAGGTTCTCAAAGATACCGATCAACTCTCCTAAACTCTCCCCCTACTCAGATAATACAAAGCCTTTGCTTTTATCCAAATGTACTGAAAATGTTCTTGTTTCTTCTTTCATTTCTAACCTTCACAGAAAATTTTTAGAGACAGATTCAATACTGTGTGTAGTGAGGGACTCCTTGGTTATTGTAGCTCGATACTATGCCTGTGGACACCTGGCAATCTCAGGTCGTTGTATCCAAAGGAAATATGATTACTCAGGAGAATTTATACCCAAAACTGTCATTACTCCGGTGTTTTTAAACAAGAGCCCAAGAACTTCTAAAATTCCAACCTTATTCATCCCTGGTAAGATTAACTAACTTTTAATCCTATAAGAAGAAAATTTAACACAAAAGAAAGCCCCAGTTGCAAGTCTCTCTGCTTCTCCGTAAACAACAGGGTAGAGAGTGGAGTAAAGGCTGGAATCTCATTTGTGTCCCTCACTGTCCTTGTTGCACTGGACAAGTCACTAAACTCTCTCTCTGTGCCTTTTTTATGCCTTTTTCTCATCTTAAACTAAGAATAATATTACAGATTCTTCTAAAGATAAAAAAAAGTCAGATTAGGTGTTTACAGTTCCTATCATAAACTTATAAAATCTTGAAAAGCAGGGACTCTCTTCATCTTAAGAACATTCCAGAAAACATTCCAGAAAAATCTAGTCTGCTGCCTTGTAGACACTCAGGGAGGACTTAACTGAGCAAAGCACTGTGTCTGGTGGTGAGTGCTTAACACTGGTACTCAGTACTCTCTGAGCTGCTGAGGATCTAGAAGGTCTCATCTTTGCATCTCTGGGGCCAGAGATCTACATCACCTAGTCACAGTTCCTGTTCTTGATGGCTTAGAAATCTAGCCACTCTCTAATCCCAGTGTGAGATGTCCCAATGGCGGGCCCATGGGTATAGTTCTTCATTAAAGGCTATGAGAAACCATCACATCATTTCTTATTTATATACATTCTTGGAGGATGTCAGGATTATCTTGGCTTCCTCAAATCTAATTAAACCAGAAGCCATCCTAAAAAGGAGCAGACTTTTTGTCCCTCTCTTTCAAGTTGAAAAACCTGAAGGGCTAAGTGATTATGTCAGGTGCACTAACTTAAGCAAATAAGAAGTACAAACGAAATTTAGCATTTACTCCATATTTTGTCCACTGGATTCTGCTTGGCGGGCACGAAAAAAGAAGAATTTAGCTCTCTTATCTTTCATGACTGCTTTTTTTCCCTCCCTTAGTTATCTGAGGGACTTTAATTCTCTAAATAACAAGGTGGTAGGTTGACTTTAGAGTAGTATGAGAAAGATATAGATGTGGAGATCACTTTTTGAGGGGTCTAGACATTTAGTTAAGAAAATCTTTAGTTAAGGACAGACAACAGAATTTCCTTAAGCAATTCACGGGTCTCAATTAGGCAGTGGTTAGCTAAAATGCATTTATAGGACATCCTAAGATAAGAATTAATGAAATTTGTCATTTATTTCACCTGCTGTAAAAGGAAAACCACGAACTTCATTCTTGGGTGTCTTCTGCTTATTTACATAAATTATTTATCTTATGTCCGGAAATTTAATACATGTCAGAGAGCTGCAAATTACACAATCCATCTTAGGTTTGTAGTTTGCTGTCTAAATGGGTAATCAATCTCAGCTATTAGTTTTATTTATTAAACCCAGCTCAAGAAGTAGAGGTTTGACCCTATCTTACATTATGCTAAAAACATACATATGGTTGGTCCAAGATGTTGTGTGCAGTGCAGCTAAAAAGAAAACTAATGTAAGTGAAAGGTGAATTAATAAATGCTGTGCCAATCCTGCGTGTCAGGATTTTGAGAAGAGATTAATGTATTGCCCCTGCCAAGGCAGAAATCAAAACATGCTTGCCAGCAGGTATAAAACATTGAATTAAATAATGGTTTCAAAAGTCATTTTGAATCAGTAAAACAAACTTTGGAAATTTCAAGAAATGAACTCTCAGATGTGCAAAACCCACCAGCCTCCTATTACCTGATCGTTTTTTCCCCCATAATGTTGGTTTCTATCCTAAGATCTTCAAGCAAAATGTATCAGAATGTTATATGAGCTTGGTCAGTAAGCCCAGGGACAGAATACTTAGAAAAACTGATGATGAAATCCTTTCTGAGTTCTTTTTGTGTGGCTGCCTTTCATCTGAAAGTGCAGAAGAAAGGAAGATTTTTAGGCCCTGTGACTACGTATCTGGGCTTGGGGGGGAGGAGGGGCAAGGAGGTTGGGTTACAAAATAAGAAACAATTCAAAAATTTCAGGGCAGCTATTTCAGCTATTTACCTTTTTTTTAAATTTTTTATTTTTTAACCCCACCTCATATTAAGACTTATGTTTAGAAACTTCTTAAAGCAGTCTTCACTTTTAAGCTTTCCAAACAGCTAACTAATTAACTTTTATTGAATAGAATACTATGTAGAATCCCAGGAACTTGGCCACCAAGTAATGTTGCAGATATAGAGAGGGTGGTATGCTGTAGTCACAACGATTGGCTTTTAAAGCTGGGTTTTTCCTCAGTGTTC
The DNA here is from genome assembly GCF_000696425.1 of Galeopterus variegatus. Classification (NCBI taxonomy): domain Eukaryota; kingdom Metazoa; phylum Chordata; class Mammalia; order Dermoptera; family Cynocephalidae; genus Galeopterus; species Galeopterus variegatus. Next base: position 15,897 of record NW_007729359.1, on the reverse strand, counting down.
CTAAATATCTTTTCTCAGTCAGCAAGGTCTTGTTTGTGCTGGAACATTCTCCGTCCTCATCTCCCTATTTAACTCATGCTCAACCTCCAAATCTCAGTGTACAAGCCTTTTCTAGGGAAGCTTTCTAACTCTCCAGGCAAACTTAGATCCATTTGTTGTAGAGTCTCATATGTTTTCCACCAAACTTCCACTGAGAGCATAAAAATGTATATTTATACATGAAATTATTCTATTGGTGTCTGTCTCTCCCAAGGTGAAGTAAGCTCCATGAGGTCAGGGCCATGCCTGCTTTTTCTCATCACTTTGCCTCTAGTTCTTGCTACACTGCTTGTAGCATAGCAGGAACTTGACTGTTTGCTTAATCAATGACTGAAAAGCAAGAGCAATTTTGCTTTTGAATTTGGTGAGAAAAGGAATACAAAACACAGCTTTTGTGCCTTTGAAGACCATCATTGAATCAGTATTCTTGAGACCAATAAGGACAAGTTCTCTATTGTAATCATTGGGATGATTATGTAAATGAACAGCAACCTTCACATCAAGCATCATCTAATTTGGACGTTAACTATGAAAGATGTTTGAGTGGATGATTCTGTATTGTGCAGCAAATACATAATTGGCTTTAAAATTGACATCAGAGATTGACCGCTGAGCACCTTGGCTACTTATAATTGTATCACTCCTGCTTTTCCCACTGTTGTAGCATCTGCTGACTTCCATGACATATTTTTTTGTTCTAATGCAACAGAAGAGCACAGCGGCATGATCACTTTGTGGAGATGGAAAATGGGATTTCCTTTTGTTCTATGACCTCAGCCTACCCCCTACCCCCTTTGTGGCCTTTAGTTCCTTTTTCCTTTGTCAGAGAAGGTGTCATCTATGGGTTTCCTCTTCTGAATTGCAAAGGAAATTCAAGATTTAGTTCCTTTTCAGCCTGCTACTTGGCTTAGTGACAAAACTCAGCTATTGTTTTGAAGATAAATATAAAGTGGAGCAGTAAAAGTTGAGATCTGAGCAGGAAGCTCTCTGTAGTTCATTTTTACCGCATCTTCAATTAAGTCAATATGTTTGTTGCATATCTTTAGTACAGAGGGCCCTATGCTATGTGTTAGCTAATTAAAAAAAGCATTCATGGTTTAGTGAGGGACAAGCAAAGTTGTAGCTAGCAATAAGACAATGATAAGTATTAAAATAGAAGAACTAAGAAAATCTTATAAGAGCCAGGGGAGGGAGAGATTAATTCCAATTTAAAGATTTTGGAAGACTTTGGGAAGGATTTGGACTTTGAAAGATGGATCTTTAATAATGGGGAAGATTTCAGCAAGCTTGAAGAGGAAGAAGAGAGTCTTGTAGACAGAAGGAACAAGGAAAACCTAGACAAGAAGGTAGGAGAGCTCAGAGAATGTTCTCCTACCTTCTTAGAAGTATTGAATAATACTGTAGATGGAGTTACCAGTGTATGGAGATATAATGAGGAATAAGATTATAAAGGTAGATTGAGCCTATATAGGAGGATTCAAATGCTGTGCAAGATAGTTTGGACTTTATTCTCTAGGTAGGATCTCTTCAGGAAATATTATCTTTATCAGAGTTTTAGTAAGTTTTAGTTTAGTGTGGTTTAGTAAAATAGCTTGCATTCTATCTGGATGAGGTGGTGAGAGACTAACAGGGAGGCTAGCCGAGTTGCTGGTGTCCTTCTTGGGTCTCATCCCTTTGCTCTCTAGGGGTATTTGGCTTGAATCACTTGGGATGGGGACATGGGCTTTGTTAGCTATAAGAGGGGCAGACAATACTCAGGTTGCATCAGAACGTTTTAACTGCAAAAGAGGCTGGTTGCCCAGTGGCCTGGCTGGTAATGACCCCAGCTCCTTCACTCCCAAGGAGGGCAGTGGAGGAGGAACAACGCTTCTTTCTGCTGCCTTGTAGGCCTGCATGTGCTCTTTTCCAAGACTCAGTGTGACTCAGTATGACCCATGAATTTTGATGTTCAATTCAGCTTCGTGAATTTTGTCAGTGGAATTTCTTGACATGGTTTGTCAATAGGATGCCAGACAGTCTTTGTTTTCATTCTTTTTAAAAAAATTTTGCTGTGTATCATGTAAAGGTGAGAAAGGCTAACTCTTGGGCTGCTGTCTAGAAGTCATTTTAGACCAGAAATGAGCATATGATATTTTGAAGTTCCTTTTGGTGCTTTCATGGTACAGTGGTAAGAGAAATAAGAAGATCTCATGATTATTTTCTTTTCTGTGAATATTTACAAAAGTCAGGCAGGCAAGACTGAAGGGAGGATGGAAGATCTTCTGGGCCACTCTTATAGCAGTCTGGGGGAAAGGTACTCAGAGCCAAAACTCAGGCCATCATCGTGGAGAAGAGAGGGTGGTCATGAGAGTCACCAGATGGGTAGAATATGTAGAGGTCTGTTGTTGATTGGATATAGCTGCTGAGAGAAAGGGCAAATTTGTAGAATTGCCTAGGTTTCTTTCTGGGTTTAATGACTGAGCAGATAGATGAAAGTACTACACCAAGGAACGGGGAATGTAAAACTAAATAAAGATTTTTACAAGACTAATCATTATATGTTTGGGATATGTTGAGACTGAAGTGCCTGTGAAGTTTTTAGGTGACTTTGTGAGCAGTCAGAGATAAATGCATGGGGTTTGAGCTCTGGCCTAGATTTGTTGGTCATTAGCATATTACTATGCCAAGGAATTAAATGAATTTCTCAAGAGTAAACATGTAGAATATGAAGATAAGATGGCCAAAGTCAGAAGCTTTGAGATCATGATAATATGTGGTGTGAACAGAGGAAGAAGATGGCACTGAAAAATGAGAAAGAAAGGCCATAAACCTGAAACAGAGGGAAAAGCTGGAGACTGGTGAGCCAGGGAAGGGGGGAAGGAGAGCACTTAGAAATGGCTGAATGAGTTGAACTGAGACATGCCTACTTTCCAACTAGACACATGGAAATGGTGGCTAAAATATAAATTTTACCAACTAGTTAGCAGAACTCTGAGGGATACTCTCTGGTTGCCAGAACTGAGGGGTAAAGTCACCTAAAGTAGTAAACTGAAGTCGATGCATTAGCATATTACTATTTATCCTAAAGAAGTGAATGAATTTCCCAAGGGTGGGCATGTTGATTTGAATATAAGTGAGTCAAGGACGTCTCAAGCCATCCATTCAGCTTCTAGGGTAGGGGGCATACATTAGTAATTGGGATTATGAGGCCCAGTTGGGGCCAGAGGCCAATCTATAATTCCTCTATCTAGTAGGGAGCTGGGACCCAGTATAGGGACTGTCTTGTTGGTGGCCCAGAAAAGCCCCACCCACTGGCATCATAAAGAAGGTGGAATTGCTCCATCTGCCTTGGAGGCTGGGTGGGGAAAGAATCTCCTGAAGGAAGAACATAGAGATGCCACAGCAAACACGGGGCTGAGGACAAGCTCAGAGGAAATACCTCACAGTGTGGAGGAGACTCACTTGCAAGGGAAAGACACTTAAAAACTAAACAGTGCCGTCTCCCAGAGGCTTTATGATAAATGTTCAAAGGTATAAAAGGAAGAGTAGAGTCTCTACTTCAAGAACTGGACATTTGGGGGGAAAAGAGTACACAGATTTGAAAAAAGAGAAAAAAAGCATTTTAAACAATGAAAGACATAATCATTAAAACAAATATTAATAGACAGGTGAAACAATAGAGCGGCTGCAGATGAAGAGGAAATTAGTGATTCGTAAAGTACATCTGATGAAACCTTACAGAATGCATCACCAAGAGATAAAGAAATGGGAGATATGAAAAAAGAAATGAAGAAATGTGGAGATAAATGAGAAGCTTCAATATACTGCTAATAGAAGTTCTAAAAGGAAGAAGTAAAAAGCCTGGTAGGGAAGCAGTATTAGAAAGAATTATTAACAAATTCTTAGAGTTAAACAAAAAAGAATCTGAAGTTTGGAAAATCACACAGAACCCAAAACAAGATACATAAAAATATCTGCATCTAACAACTTTATATTATTAAAGTTGCAGAACATCAAAGATAAAGAGGATAAAATATAAAGCTACAGAGGTAAGACAGATTGTGTATAAAGGAACAAATCAAATGGACAGTTGACTTCTTGTGCATGATCTCTGCGATTATAGATATTAGAAGACAATGCGATATCTTTAAGATGCTGGGGAAAATTAAATTGTGTATCCATTTAAATGTCATTCAGAAAAGACAAATATTTTCATACATTTCTAAGAGAGATTACTACTTACGACTTTTCTAGCAAGAACTGCTAAGGGATTCACTTCAAGTACCTTGGGGTTATTAAGACTGTGCTCTAACCACCTGAGCTAACTGGCCAGCCCTCACTTCAAGTAAAAGAAACTGAAACATCCTTCCAGAAGGAAGGAGTAGGAAGCCCAAACATACATAAAAGATCAATTTATGTCTGAGTGGGCATTGTAGACCAGTGGGTAAAAGTTACATTATTCAATAAATGATGCTGGGGATTTCACTATCCTCAAGGGAAAAATAAAATGAAATTGAATCCCTTCTTCACTTTATATACAAAAATCAACTCTCAGTGGTATAATTTGGAAGGCAAAATTACTATAGGAAGATATGTTTATGACCTTAGGGTAAGGAATAATTTATTAAATCATAAAGAAAAGACTTGATAAATTTGAAGATCTTAAAAGTAAAAAAAAAAAAACAGAAACAAAAAAAACTTCGAAACAGAAAAAGATTGGTATGTTAAACAATTTTCAGATGAGAAAACTCAGATAGCTAGGAATTTTTAAGAAAGAGGCTTAACTGTACTGCTAATCAGAGAAATACAAATTAAATCAGAATGGAATAGCAGACTGACAAAAAGGTAAATAACAATATCAAAGGTTAGAGAGGATGTGGCATAAAAAACTGGAGACAGCTTATGTCCATTCACAGCAGTGAATGAATATTTACAGTCATCACTAAACCAGGACATAAGTTACAGTATATTTATACAGTGGAGCTCTGTACGACAGTGCAAATGAATTAACATAAACTATATATGCATGGGCATGGATGATTCCTGAACATATAATGCTGAGGGAGTAGAGCAAGTTGCAGAAGAATACATGTTCTATGACATCATTTATATAAAGCTTAAAAATTCAAAACAGTATTCTGTATGGTTTAAGGGTACATGCATAATAAAGTTAGGAAGAAATGAATGGGAATAGTAACTTCAGAAGGGAGGGCCGAGCCCGTGGCGCACTCGGGAGAGTGCGGCGCTGGGAGCGCAGCAGCGCTCCCGCTGCGGGTTCGGGTCCTATATAGGGATGACTGGTGCGCTCACAGCGCTCACTGGCTGAGCGCGGTGTGGTCAATCTCAAAAAGGACATAAAAAAAAAAAAAGAAGGGAGAGTTATGTGATCAGAAACGTTCATGGGGTTTCACTTGTGTTGTAAGTATGTTGTTTATTAAGCTGGGTGGTAACTACACAGGCATTTGTTGTTTTATTCTGTATACCTTTTTATATTTTAAATATTGCATAATGATCTTCTAAAATGAAGAGACAAAATCAAAGATAAGGAAATGGAGATGGCAAGTGAGCACTGTTCTTTCCATCTTTTTTTACTGCAAAGAGAAGAGAGGATAGTGTGTTCTATTTCCTGACATCAAGTGATTTGGAAGCATTCGAAAGTTTGTGCAATTTTGTAGGTAAACTGACATTTGGAACTAAAATTATGAGCTCAAACTCAATATATTCAACTTAGTGAAGGAATGTTTATTACTTGGACTGTACCAGGTATAGGGTCTGTATCATGACACACACAATTTGGAATTATGTTGAATTAAATCATTAGGAAACAAAAAGCTCTAAACGATGTTTTCTTTAACTTCCTTCTTATTTGTTAACTAATACAGCTTTTTGAGAAGAACCAACAATGTACATTTAGAAAACATATTAAAGTTAACGATGTTGAATCATTTAAAATATTTATAAGGAACATTCTTCCAGAGAAGCTGAAATTTGATGTCAGGCCTCTTAAAACCTGTACTCCAAATGTAGATGGTTTGTGGTTGAATATTTGGTTTATTATTTTCAATTCCAGACAGTTAACTGGATATCTTTACATATTTTATTTCACTTAATCACCATAAAACTTTAAAAAGTGAAAGAGCTCACCAGCATCTATGTCTCTTTAGTGGTATGGTGTAGATATTTTTAAATATGTCAGCAGTTATATGCTTCAATTGCCTCCCCTTCAAAATTAAGTCAGTCATTTTCTGAGCAGGGTACAGTGTGTTCTGTACTAAAAGAAAAGCCCTGCTCAGAACGAAGGTGTTGTTGAATAGTTCTGCCAGTGAGCTTTATTTCAAAGGCAGAATTTTATTTTACAGGAAATGTGAATCTGAATGTATTTTACTAGTAATTAGCTTTTAAAATAGCAGCAGCTTCATTTTCTTCGTTTGTGCTTGGAAGCTGGACATGGAATTTGTGGGATTTTTCCTGACTTGTGTGAAATTGTTAGGAATATGACATATTCTACCTAATAAATAAAGATATATATATACCAAGCTTGGCATTCACCTGAGACAGCACCTGCTGCTTGTAGAGTAGTCCTGAAGAGACAGTAAACCCAGATGATAAGTGAACTCCAAGTGTTCCGAGTGGTTGCTGTCCCAGGCTGGGCCATTCCCATCCCCTTTTACTTTTGTCCTCACCTCCAGTGAAATTTCATAGAATTAGTAATCATAATAGCACTCAGTGTTGAATAGAATTAAATGTTCAATCTTATTGTCCCCATTTACAATGGTAAAACAGGCACAGAGAGCTTAAGGGTTGTGCCAAAGTCTCACAGTTAATAAATGGCAGGAGACAAGATTGGAGCCCAGGCAATCTGACTACAAAGCCACTCCTCTTCCCATGTTTGCAGACATTCAAACTAGAGCATTGGTGTGCATTACTGATATAGGCAGATTCGATCACATTTTCTGTTGTCAGTTCTGGCTGCTGTTATCACTGGTAAGTTGGGGCTTAAATCTCTACTCCTGACTTTTACCCATGCACATATTCAGTTTTACTAGGTAATGCCTAATAGTTTTCTAAAGTGATGATACTAATTTAAACTCCCAACACTATTCGAGAGTAGCTCTTGTTCAGTGTTTACATTTTTTGCTGATCTGATTGATGGGTGTGAAGTAGTATCTCATTGGAGTTTTAAATTACATTTCCCTGATCATTAATGAAGAAGAGAGTTTCTCACATGTTTTGGGACCATTTATACTTTCTTCTATGAAATGTCTGTTCATGTCTATTGCCCATTTTTATATTGGGTTGTCTTTTCTCATACTGATTTGCAGGAGTCCCTTATACGTTTAAAATGCTGATCTGTGTCTCTCATTTATGTATCAAATATCTTCTTTTAATTTGTGTCTTCTCATCTTCTTTTAGAGCCTCTAGGTAAATAGAATTTCTTAATATTAAAGTAGTTAAATGTATCGGTCTTTTTCCTAAAGATCTGAATTAAAAAAAAAAAAACATTTAATATATTTTACTGTATCCCCAAGGTAGTAAAGATATTCTTACATACTATCTTCTCAAAGATTTATAGTTTTGCTTTTCATCTTTAAACTTTAATCTAATTGGACCTGATGATTTTCATGGTGGAAGGTAGGAGTCCAGCCTAAATATTTTTTTATACATCAGGTAACCAAATGCCCCTGTATCATTTATTGCACAATTTTCTCATTCTCACTGATCTTCAGTGCCCATCTGTCACTCTGTCATGAGTCAGATTTTCTTATAAGTATGAACCATTTCTGGCCTTCCTATTTTGTTCCATGGTCTACTCTGCCTGTCACTATATCATTACCACACTGTCTTAGTTATTATGGTTTTATAATTAGTCCTGGTAGGGGTTTGTTGGGAAAATAGAATAGTTTGGTCAGGCTCCCTCACCTCGGGGCAGGTTGGGGGTGGTGCAGCACATTTTTTGTGAATAGTTTGTGTGTGGGTGGAGTTAGTGCACATGGGTGGTGCCACCACTTTGGCTCGTGACTGCCTCAGGCATCCGCTGCTCTGCGTGGCCATGTTCTTGAACCTACAGCTTCCAAGGACCTGTTTGCCAGTTACCTAGCTCATAGACTAGCGTGTAAGGGGTCTGGTGACCCAGCCTGGCGTATGAGGGGTCTGGTGACCCAGCCTGGCATGTGAGGAATCTGGAGAACCAGCCTGGCATGTGAGGGGTCTGGGAACCCAGCCAGGCATGTGAAAGGTTTGTTACAGTCTGTGAACAGGCTTGAGGGGTCTGTGAGCTCCAGACCCAGCCCTAGCTCGACAATTGGCCCAGTTGGCACGATTGTGACATTAGCCTAGTATGACACAGTTGAAAATCCTTTACCTGATTCTCTTTCAGAGTTTTTTGGCTAGTCTTAGTCTTCTGCTTTTCCATATACATTTTAGAATCTGTTTGTCAGGTACTGTAAACAAATCTGTTAGTATTTAGATTGAATTGCATTAAAGCTGTAGATTAACATTGGAAAAAGTAGCATCTTAATGATCTGCTTTTTCCCATTCACGCACATGGGATATCTCTCTGCTTATTAAGGTCTTTCAAAAAAATTGAAAATTTTCTCAAAAGGCATCTACATATCTTTTGTCACATTATTTCCTGAGGGTGTTATACTTTGCTATCGTCACTGGTATTTTGTTTAAAAACTGATTTTTAAATTGCTGTTGGGTATATTTATGCAATTTGTATTTATGTGGCAAAGAAAAAAAAAACCTTACTTTTCATTAAAGCTGTTTCCCTTTCTTCTTGTACTTACATCATTCTTCCTGGTGTTCCTTCCAGTGAGATGTGGCCACATGACTGACTTGTGACAAATGCATTGTGGGCAGATATAACGTACAAAACCACATTGAGGTCTCGCTCATAAAAACCTCTTCGACAGTCCCCCCACTCTCTTTTGCCCTGTATGTTGTTGGATGTTCATGCCCAGAAGACAGAAGACTTTGGAAGTCACATGTTGAATAGGGTAGCATCTCTATCAGTTGGGTCCCCAAGTAACTTTGTGGAGTAGAGCTCCATCCCTCACCTGCTCTTCATTAAATTAGCTTTATTTGCTGAGAAACAAATTTTTCTTTTGTTGAGCCACTGATATGTATCTATTACAACAAATAGAATTATTTTAGTTAATCCTTCGATAAGCACATTTATTAATCTAAATATGTATCTGTTCATTGTTGGTGGGATTGCAAAATGGTGCAGCCTCTGTGGAAAATGGTATGGAGGTTCCTCAAACAGTTGCAGATAGATCTACCATATGACCCAGCTATCCCACTGCTGGGAATATACCCAAAGGAATGGAAATCATCAAGTCGAAGGTATACCTGTTCCCCAATGTTCATTGCAGCACTCTTTACAATAGCCAAGAGTTGGAACCAGCCCAAATGTCCATCATCGGATGAGTGGATACGGAAAATGTGGTATATCTACACAATGGAATACTACTCAGCTATAAAAACGAATGAAATACTGCCATTTGCAACAACATGGGGAAGAAGATATAACAACTACAATTTCTTTGAAGGTGTTACAACAAGCAAACGGAAAGGACATTCTTGGGTGGGAGGGGGGAGAGGGAGGAGGGAGGGAGGTTTCGGTGATGGGTCATAATAATCAACCACATTGTATATTGACAAAATAAAAAAAAAAACAATATGTATCTGTTGATTCTTTGATTTTTCTGCATAAAAATTATATCATCTGGTAATAATGAGCTTTGCTTATTTTTTTTCTATTTTTCACACATTTTATTTATTTATTTTTTTTACTACAGTACTAGCTAAGACCTCCTGTACAATGTTGAATAAAAGCAGTTATGGTTTGCAAGTTACCTTGCTCCTGATATTAAAGGGAGTTCTTTTAACATTTTACTATTAATTGCTATGTTTGGTGTAGGCATTTTGTACATATCCTTTATCAGGTTATAAAAGTTCTCTTCCCATTACTAGTTCGTCAAGGAATTTTATCATAAATGGATATTATCTTATTTAATAAAATGTTTGCATATTACAGAAGATATGTTTTTTCTCCATTAAACTGATACTATCATGAGTGACATTGAGTCCTAATTTTACTTTTCTTGCCTAGGTCACAGATCAAATAAACAGCAACAGCCTATCTGTATTTAGAATTTTTAAATTTTTCATTATAAATTTTTTGCATTAATTTTGATTTTTTAAAAATATTACATTGAAAATATTCCCTTAAATTTTATGCTTGAGACAGGCGAGTGAGCACTGATTGGACTCCACAGGCAAAGTAGCCCTTTGGGGCTCAGGCTGTAGGTCTCACTTTTCTGTTGGCCTCTCCTCCTGGGACAGGGTGAGTCTTGCTTTTGGTCTCCTGTGCCAGGTGGAGACTCTAATTTTTCAGAGTCGGGCAGATGCCACCAGGCAGAGAGTAGATTTGGTGCAATCTCATGCTGAAGCATTCCCATTTTTTTCAGCCTCTAAGCATTTCTTCTTTACTCAATAGCTCCACAGTGCATTTAAAGGAATATTTTAATATTTTATCCAGCTGTCTTTGTTATTCTCCTCCAGAGACTCATTCAATGTATTTATTCCATTGTGCCCTGAGACATGGAATGTTCATTACTGTAAAATATAAAGATCTGAGTTGTGGCTACTTAGCTCAGTTGGTTAGAAAGTGGTGCTGATAACACCACAGTCCAGGGCTCAATTCCTGTTCTGGCCAGCAGCCAAAAAGAAAAACAAAAACCTGATGTGTCTGCTGAGTTTAGCCAGTGCCTGTTGACTGGCCCCTGGTTTACCTAATTCCACTGCAAGGCAACCAGACTGACCTGGTTAATCTTACCAGGAGTAGTCCTGAGAGGCTGTGCTGATTGGCCAATGACACAGACAGAGAAACTCATTTTGAAAGGCAAACTTTTGAAAACTGGATTTGTTTTTCAAGGATCGCTGGTACTTTAATGTTCCAGGCACGGTTCTGAGAGTTTTGTGTGTAGTAAGTATCTCATTTAATTTTCACAGCCACCCTATGTGATGGATCCATTATCATCAGCTCCCTTTTACAAAGAAGGAAGACAGGACCGGAATTTCACTCCCTTGCCTGTGATCACACAGACAGAACGTAGAGAGCCAGGATTTGAACTCTGCTAGCTTGGATACCAAATTCCATGCTTTCGGCCGCTATGCTATAGTGGCTTTTAAGGTTGCAGAAGGAAGTGTGGCCAGTGTTGGCCTAGGCCAATGATCAACAAAGGGTTCCCATATTAACCCAGTTTCCTGTCACCCACAGGGGCTCCTGTAGGTAGAACATATAAAAGTTATAGTCCCTGTGTCCTCAGCTAGCCATTAACTCACACCCTAAGTATGTTAATTGATCTCTGTAAAGATTTTTAGCAGAGCAAAACCACGTAATATGTGGTTTGCATTTAAAACATATTGATGACTCTGGGAGGAGCCGAAGTAATCTGAACATTGATTACATGTATGTTTCTTTAATTACTCCTTGCTGTCTTAATGGATGCTTTTATCCATAGTACATATCAACTGTATTAATTCTCAAGTGCGACCCACTTAAACTTGCAAACAATATGTAACAACACAGAATCACTTCAGTTAACTTTGAAATGACTTTGATGGGTTGAGCAGACTATATTCTAGAGTTTTACACCCCTTGTGTTCTACAACTGAATTTGGTTCCAAGATTGTATTTAACAAATGCAAACTTAATGTACTTTGGTTTAATCTTATACCTGGCCTCCATGGAAGTAATTTGATATATATATATATATCAAATTATATTGTTGGGAGCCTGAAGCCCCACACCCCTTCTTGTGAGACCACTCCTACGTGACAAT
>NW_007729359.1:0-337 GCF_000696425.1 Galeopterus variegatus | reverse complement strand
AATTACAGATTCTCAATCTGGTGCTGGCAAGCCAACTACCCATTCACCAACCATTAGTTGATCTTTTGTTTTCTTTAACAAATTTTAATGATTCCTATTTACCTTCTTCTATTCTAACATGTTTACAGAAAGAAGCTCATGCATGGGACGGAGTCTCTTCTCGAGCAGGTTTCCCCAATTGGTTTAATTGTGGTTTTAAAAATAAAACTGTTGTATTTTATTATAACAATTATACTTAAAATTTATGTGATTTGTCTATTTCTAGCCCTGTCATTTCTAGTAATGATTATAGAAATTATTTAAATAATAATACTACAAAATTTAATTAAAACGATAA
>NW_007729358.1:251722-251932 GCF_000696425.1 Galeopterus variegatus | reverse complement strand
TGAGAAGTATAGAAACAGACCGTCGGGGACTCTTCAAACTAGCAGGAGGCAAATGGGTGGGAGGAGTCCTAGGTTTATTGTGTGTAAATACCAATTGTGTATTTCTTTTATGCTTTCAGTGAAACTGTTGTTATTTAACAAAATACAACAAGAAATACTGTATCATACTGTATTTTATTAGGTGTATCTTAGTGAAGGTTAGCCATTGAC
>NW_007729358.1:248053-250178 GCF_000696425.1 Galeopterus variegatus | reverse complement strand
GTCACTTCACAGGCAGAAACCTAGACTCATACTTATCCTAGCAGCCCCACGTCACAGCAGTAGACCGAGTGGTAGGTTGTGGGGTAGAGTCATGAGTATTAGGGTTGAGTTTGCCAATACGTACCAGGAAACCCAGCTCGCAGTCGCATGACCAAACAGGGAAGTATTTTTTGCATGAAACAAGCGGTCCGCCGTGAGGCAATCTAGCCCTGAAACAAGTCCACAATATTGTCAACGTCCCGAGTTTTCTGCTTCGGACTTCATGGGTTTAGCTTTTGTCTTAAGGGTTTCCAGGTGCTCCTGCCTAGCCTCAGGGCTCCGCTCCTTGCAGCAAAGGAAACGGTGCTCGAGACCCAGTGCCCAGTGTCTTATTTGACCTGCACACAGACTGTCCACGTTCTTCTCTGTGTCTGCTCCTAGAGGCCAAATATAATTGGCCTTCATGGACTCCTTCCCTCCAGAGCCCAGTGAGGTGCAGCCAACTGGAGCCTGACCGAGAACGGGAGGAAGAAGGAAACCCCTAAGCATGTTGCTTATTTGCCCTGCCCCTCCCTGGAAAGCCTCCAAGCTGATCTGCTTCTCAGAAGATCATCCTGTTTACACCGTCCCACATCCCAGTGGGTCTAGGAGTGTGAGGGACACCTGGGCATTACAATAGCCCTGAGGTTTCCCTGAAGCCTGTCCGTACCTTGCACGTGATCATATCGTTAACACCCCCACCCCATTATTCTAACGATGAAGGAGAGGGTGGGCAGACAGCCGTCTGTGATGTGTGCCCCTGTAACCAACCAGACCCATCCACATGCCTCTTCAACAGCTCAGGAAGCTCTCACCCGTGTATTGATTTCAGTTCATAGTCCACGGTGTGGGCTGGTGTGAAGGTGGCTGCCGTGTCAACATCTCCAGTGCACACCACCAGGGCTGGAGCAGGAGCCGGAGCAGCCGCACATGCCCATGCTCCTGGCCATGACAAGGAGGGGCGGGACCTGCCTAGACGCTGGCCTGGGACACAGATCAGATCCCACTCGAGAAGAATCATGAAGTCGTGCCCTGAATGGTGGAAAAATCAAAACCCTCAGTCTGAGGCAGGCAACGTATGACCACGAGGGAACGTCCACAGAACGGGGGAACCTGGCCTTGAACTGGCCGCCCTCCTGTCCATGTGTGTGTGTGACACACGTGGGTATTTTACATACATATCGTAATCCACCTTTGAATTTTCTGTTACTTGTTACAAAAATCATTGCTGAATCATTCATTTTCAACTTTTAGATCATCTGCAGCCTGAGCATGACAGAGTTATTCGTGGTTTGCACAGCACGTGTGAGTTATCGCCCTTGACAATGGAGATATAAAAGCCCAGACACAGACATGGGAGTATGACAGGAGTGAAAAAAACACAGGATGGGCTCACGGAGCGGAAGGACAGCTGACAACGAATGCAACATTAGGGGTATGCATTACAACATTTCCAGTAGAACAATGCAGAAGCAAAAAATAAAGAAAGAGATTTGGCACTGGGGCACGGAGGCAGGACAGGTGATCAGTGAGGCGAGGAGTTGAATCTTCATCATACCCAGAGACCCATGGTCATTTTGAACTAGTCTAACTTATCTAAAATAATCTAAATGAGTGCTTCCAACCTTTCATTTCACACAAGTCACCTGGGGATCCTTCTAAAATGCAGTTTCTGATTGACCAAGCATGTGTAGGGTGCGGTGGGGTGGGTTGGGGGGGGGGACTGCTTTTTTAATAAGCTCTTCCAGGGTGTCCAGATGGTCCCGAATCAAACTGGAGTAGCGAGGTGCCAACTCACCTCCCTGGCACCCGTGGCAGACACTTTAACCGTGGGAGTCATCTCAAGAAATGAACAGCCTTGGAGTGACCCGGTGAATGGAAAGAAATCAGGGCATGCGTGGTGTGTGTGTGTGTATCTGTGATGTGTCTATGTGTGTGTGTGTGTCTGTGGTGTGTGTGTGTGTGTCTGTGGTGTGTGTGTGTGTGTGTGTGTGTCTGTGGTGTGTGTGTGTGTGTGTGTGTTGGTTTAGATCTGAGTCTCGTTTTTGTGATCTGACCAAAACTTAACATTTTTGGAAAGCACAGTTTATAGAGAGAGTGTGAATAT
>NW_007729358.1:247013-247381 GCF_000696425.1 Galeopterus variegatus | reverse complement strand
CTTGAACCTCAAAGACTACACAGGAAGTGATGATGGTGATGACAGTAAATACTGACAACATACCTCTTTTCTGAATAGCAAAAGGAGTTTTGGCTTGCTCTTCCACGTTTTCCAGAGCTGCAGCTCAAGCCCAGCTGGAGTCTGCTTGGCATTAATGAGGCTTGGAAATGCAGAATCACACAGCAATAAATGCAACATCTTTTTAAAAATGTTCTTATGTAGCCATTAAAACTCAAATATTAATATTAAAATAACTATTGTAAAATAAATATAGTAAAAATGTAAAGAAATAATCAAAAGAATTCTGAAACATCCACAAATTGTTTTAAAACTCCATTTGTACGTAGTCATAAAAGGAAATTTAGATT
>NW_007729358.1:242726-244905 GCF_000696425.1 Galeopterus variegatus | reverse complement strand
CTTCTCAAACTCAAATATTCCCAGTCTGGGTAGTAGTGATCACTCATGGCCGTCCGCTAGCGCCTGCGTGTGCAAGACATTGTTCAAACTCCTGCAGTAGCACTGTCACAGGTGATCATATGACTCCTGCCTGATAATTGATGTGTGCTTTTAAAAATATACAGTAATAGTCACAAATTAAATAAAAACAATATAAATATTAGCAAGACTCATAATCGCTACATTCAGCCTCACAGTNAAACAATATAAATATTAGCAAGACTCATAATTGCTACATTCAGCTTCACAGTTGCCCAGCATTTAAGGAAAGTTAAACCACAAATGTGGGGACATTGCATCTGCTCCTGCAACTAGCACTCGTGTGCAGAGACAGTGGAAACCAGCGACTTTAGGGCTGCTCCACATCTTCTGAAAGCCATCGAAAAGATGCATATTAGGGGTATAATAATGACCATATGATTGTGGCCATTTGTTCACAGGCAGGGAAAAAAAGGTAGGTGTGAAACAGATCTTTTCTGAACACCTAAGTGCCTTATCACACCCAGCAACAAAGACTAATCCACATGCAGTGGAAGCAAAGCCCCACTGAGGGCCGAGTCTGTGTATGCACAAGAATGACAGAAGTACCGACGAGTCAATGTGAATATACCGTAGGTTGACTTCTGACCCCTCAGCCACAGAGCCTGGATTCAGCACAACTTAAGGAAACAGAGACAACAACTAATGTGGTCCAGACAACAACTAATGTGGTCCTGAGTCAAATCTTGGGTGGCACCTGCAACTGTGGTCCTCTGGACAAAGCTGTAATCACTATCTCAGTATGACAGGTTCCAAGACAACAAAACCAAATATTACCATGTAAGAACAGTCCCCAAAGAGTGAGATTCTGAAAGGAAGACCAGGAGTGCATTTGGTCAAAGTGCTTAAATCATGAATAATGAGCAAAGTGCAAACGTAACACTGCTGCTTAGTTTGTAAAGAGCTCTCATATCTACTATTTTATTTAATTCTCTGATAAAGACCCTACATACTAAAAAGGAAGGGATAGCAGCCCCATTCTGCATGAGAAAATGAAAGGTCAGGGGCATTGGGGACTGCTCCCGACTACAGTGACAGTGCCAGGGTAGGGTTCAAACCAGTGCCCAGCTGACTCTCTGACTNTGCACTGGATTCCAGCATATAAAGGCAAAAAGGGAATCTTAGAGCCATGCTTAGGCAGGTCGGAATGATGCTGAGGACAACTTAAAGAAAGCACTTTATGTAATGGAAAGTAAACTTATGAAACTCGTTGCCACCAGAGGTGGCATAGACTACAGATATAAAATATCCAGAGCTGCTATGTTGTGCAAAGAAATATTCATTCATTGACAACCCAGTGGATGACAGAGCAAAGTCACATGTTTGGGGTCTCCCCGAGGTTAACATCAGAGAGAATGAGCAGCCTGCCTCGCTGTGACTGTCCCCTCACTGCTTTCTGGAGAACGTGGAGCTGCTTGGCACTGGGGTTCCTCAGGTGCAGAGCTCCGCACACAGCACATGCCGACGCTGTGTGTGCCCAGCGGCCGCCGGCCTCCAGCCTCGCTCCTGTTTATCTCGGCCTGTTTTCTTTCCTCGTCCTCCCATCTTTCTTCCCTACAGTTCTGTAACTTCCTGCTACTTTTCTTAGCTGTGTGTTTGCTGGTGTTTCCGCTCTGGAGCAAGAACTCTGTTAAGGTGGGGTGCTGTGCCTGCAGCACCTGGTGCCGGCTCTCTGCTGCGTCTGAATGAATGAATGAATGAATGAATGAATGAGCGAGCGAATGAGTGAGTGAGTGACTGACTGACTGACTGACTGACTGACTGACTGACTGAATGAGTGAATGAATGAGTGAATGACTGAATGAATGAGTGAGTGAATGAACGAATGAGTGAAGAGTGAGCGGAAAGCCCCTCGCCGATCTGTCTGCCACTGGCCTCCACCCTTCAGGTCCGTTCTCCACTTCCACCCGCACAGAACTTAACTCTGGTCCTGTCCACCCCCAGCTCACAGCTGGTCAGTCACTCACCACAGACTACGGGAAGGAGTTCAGAGAACTCAGGGTGGCATTTGCAGGTCCTCTTCTCTTTCACCATCTCCTGTGCACTGTGCTGTGGAGGACACTCTCAAATTTTCCGAATATGCTATGAGATTTTTACCTCA
>NW_007729358.1:233967-241585 GCF_000696425.1 Galeopterus variegatus | reverse complement strand
ATGAGATTTTTACCTCAATGCCCTTCACCCATGCCCTTTCCTCCCCCCACTCCTGCTCACCCATAAACCCGCCTCAAGGATGTGTCCTCCCTGCAGCCCCCGTGCCCAGCCCCAGTGCTCACACCCCCTGCCCCCGTGCCCATGAGCACGGAGCCACACTTGACGTGTTCATCACTGTGAACCGCTCAGACCCCTGAGGGCTGCGATCCTCAGCCTACATCCCGAGCACCCAGGACCAGCCATGGCAATGGAAGGTGTGGGTGAGCCAGCTTCTCCCTTCCTTGATGGAGGGACGGACTGTTTCTGTTTATTGTCACTGGAACTCTGGGTTCTACTAGGACCATGAGTCGGCCTGTGTTTCGTTGGTGCTGAGTACCTGCTATGGCCTGCATGTTGTGTCGCCCCAAAATCCAGTAGTGGGAGGTAGGGCCTTTGGGAGATGACGAGGTCATAAAGGCAGAGCCACATGAATGGGATTAGTGCCCTTATAAAAGGTGCCCAGACAGCTGCCCCTCCTGCCCCTGTGTGACCACACGGCAAGAAGGTGCACCTGTGAGACGGGGCAGACCCTGAGTCTGCCAGCTCCTATCTGGGACTTCCAGCCTCCAGAACTGCGAGCAACAAACAGCTGTTGTTCATAAACTGCCCATTTCGTGCTATTTTCCTACAGGAGCCCAAATACACTAAGTGTCCCAAGCACTCTTTGCCTAATGGGCTGCATTATAATAATGGGCAAAGTATCATATGAGATGGTATTACTTGCTCAGATGTCCCCGTGATTATGAGTGCCAGGTGAGCAAAAAATAGACTGTCCTTATGAATTCATATTCCTAGTGCATGAGGCTACTTCAGAAAGTTTGTGGAAAAACACAATTGAAAGATAATACAGATCCTCCCACGAGCTTTTCGAAGTACCCGTGTATAGTAGCTGACCACACACACACATCACCTTGAGTGACGAACGTCACACGCGCCTCCTCAAACACCCCAGCAGCCCCACCCACTGTCCCGAGCTCTGGCCAGAAAGATAATACAAATCCTCCCACGAGCTTTTCGAAGTACCCGTGTATAGTAGCTGACCACACACACACATCACCTTGAGTGACGAACGTCACACGCGCCTCCTCAGACACCCCAGCAGCCCCACCCACTGTCCCGAGCTCTGGCCAGTCACACGGAAATTTGCTAATTTAGGATATTTCAGTCCATTTTCTAACTATAGATTTTCTATGCAGCTGTGAACAAGTCACAAAATTCTGATGTCCCAGACATTCTACAGGATTTGAATGATGCTCTCTTTTATGACATAAGAAATAAATACAGAAAAAAGGGTCGTTAAGACAGTACACACTACAAAAGACTCAGTAACAGCAATTACTGAGAGGGTTTTTTTCTTTTTCTAAGTGTTTTGTAAACTGTACGAAAAAGTTAACAAATATTATCCTAATGCTCACACAACCTCTGAGCGAATACGTACTCTCATCATTTCCTTTCGGACATGAGGAAACTGGGCTCAAGGAGGCCATCTCGCCCGAGCTCTTGTGGACGAGGAGCAGGAATCAGAACCTGAGCGGTAGCTGCAGCTCTAACGCCAGGTCCTTTCCACTCTGCTGTGACACATTCTTGAGGAGAAGAGGGGATGGGAAGTTGTCGCTCCAGCTGTTCCCTGTCACTCCCCTCTCTGACAACCCAGTCTTCCCAGCCAGACTCAAGTGGTTTTGAGGTTTCTCTCCTTGGGAGTTTCATGGACATTTTCCTCTGTCCTGGTGTGTGACCCTGTGCCAACATGCACAATTCCTACCCATCACTCAGGGCATTTCAATATCACTTTTCCTACGAAGTCTTCCGAGATAGCTCCACTGGGGTATCAACTTTTATAATTAAAAATATGTTGGTCATTTTTTGAGACTCTCTAAAGAGTTGGTCCATGTTCAAATTCTCTGTGTAATTCTATGGCACTAGTTTTCATAGAATAGGTGTCCAATAAATATTTGTGTAAGTAATGATTTGCAAAGATCTGTCAGTACAAATACATAGAAACAGTATACTTGTCCATTTTTCAAAAATATTTATTTTGGGGGCCGGCCCGGTGGCACACTCGGTAGAGTGTGGTGCTTGGGAGTGCAGTGGCGCTCCCGCCGAGGGTTCGGATCCCATATAGAGACCGGTCCGCTCACTGGTTGAGTGCAGTGCGGGCACAACACCTAGGGTTGCGATCCCGTTACCGGTCACGAAAAAAGACAAAAAGGAAAAATATATATATATATTTATTTTGTACATACTATGTTCCCTGCACTATGCTAAGTACTGGTGATACAACAATGAACAAGTATTCCCTGGATGCAGGAATAAGAGAGTCAAAGGGAAACTACAGAAAAGTAACCTAGGACATGCCAGGAAACTAGACAGAATCAACAGGATTGATGCCATGATAAGGATAAGCACAGATTCAGGGAGCTCCCAACCTGGCTGTGGAGGTCAGGAAGGATTTCCCAGAATATCCAGTGTCTGTGGTGAGAAGCAAGGGTAGAAGGAAGGAAAAATGTGCTGAACTAAAAGAACAGTTTGGGTAAAGGTCCTGTAGTGAGGAATTTATGAACAGCTCTGCGTGGGGAGCCCAGATCTCGGGCACGGGATTGGCTAGAGCTGCAGTAGCAACTTTGTGACCTGAAGCAGGCCCCATTCCCCTCTCCCCCCCCCACCGGCCCCTCTGTGGAGGGAGAAGAAATGTTGGGAAAAGCAGCCTTGGTCTCCCTTGCGGGAGCACTGTCTTCTGGTCCACCCTTGTTCCTTGTGGGAGCACTGTCTTCTGGTCCGCCCTCCTCCCTTGTGGGAGCACTGTCTTCTGGTCCACCCTCATCCCTTGCGGGAGCACTGTCTTCTGGTCCACCCTCATCCCTTGCGGGAGCACTGTCTTCTGGTCCACCCTCATCACTTGTGGGAGCACTGTCTTCTGGTCCACCCTCATCCCTTGCGGGAGCACTGTCTTCTGGTCCACCCTCATCCCTTGCGGGAGCACTGTCTTCTTGTCTACCCTCCTCTCAGACTAATTGTGCACAGGATGGGCCAATGCCCCAGACTCTTGGCCAGGGCTTGGGAATGATTTCTTCTTGAATTGCTTAAGGGAAAATAAAACATCTCAACAAGTATTTTCTGCAGAAAGCAAATTGCTCTTATTCACATTGACTAATAACCCTACCCATTGAGAAGGAACAGCCTGGGATGTTTGTGCTGACTGGTGGTGTGTGGCAGCCGTGAGGTGCGCCTCCTCCAGGCAAGGCTCCTACAACTCCCCCTTGGGCTTCCTGGCTCCCCTCTTCCCTTCCACTCAGGCCATAAGTAGGGGATCCAGTGGGGATTCCCAGGTCCTAAGAAAGGAGGCACCGCTCCCCACCACACTTTGGACTGAGTGGAGAGAAATAAGGCTCTCTGCATGAAGCCACCGAAACATGCGAGCTGTTGGTTAGAGGGCTTAGCTCACCCTAAAATAAAAAAACAAACATCACGTAGTTTGGTAGTTTGCATAGGGCCCCTTTATGGCACTTTGGAAGTCTCTACATGACCCTGATCATTGCACGGTCAATTTTGACCAGGATATTTGATCCCCAGCAAAAAATACATAGAGTGTAGATACATTGATGGTGTTCCTCAGTACAGGTGACAATATTTTGCTCAAATGTTCCCATGGGTGAGTTTGTTGACATGATCTTTACACCAAATAGGAGGCTATTTATTTATTTTTTAACATGTTGATGTTGGACGTGCACGTTCAAATTTATACTTGCTGCTGCCATCAAAAGATGACAGATTGAGGGCCGGCCCCATGGCTCACTCGGGAGAGTGCGGCGCTGGTAGTTCCAAGGCCGTGGGTTCGGATCCTATACAGGGGTGGCTGGCGTGCTCACTGGCTGAGCGTGGTGCAGACAACACCGTGCCGAGGGTTGCGATCCCTTTACCAGTCAAAACAAAAAAAAGAAAAAAGATGCCAGATAGAGGTTTACAAAGGGCAAGTGTCCAGGGGTCTTGAGACCTCTTCTCTAGGTGGATTTTATAACTAAACCACTTCGAAGGGACAAGGTAAAGTTCACAGTTCTTTCAAGCCTTTTCCCCATGAAAAGTCCTCTTCATCTTGGCCATGGGGCAAGAAAATTGGGCAAAAGGAAATCGGTCGTGCTGTCGTGTACCCCACCCCTCTACACGAAACTCTGGGCTCATATTTCTTCTGGACATGACTACGATGTGGTGGTTGAAATGCAAAAGTGGCATCAAAGAATGGGAAAGGGGTGGATGACTATACGTCCTTAGAATAGTGTCTTCCTCTGCTTGGAGGGATAGAACTAGGCAGACGCGAGCTTCACGGATCTGGAAGAGGCTGCTAGACGTCGTGCATACATTGTCACTTACAAGGGGTTACATTTATTACGTTTACACTAGGAAGACTGGTCCTCCTAGAAAGCTGCTCTTCCTAAATGCTTTATACAGTTTCTAGTGCATTCCTAGGATACTAATAACATACTGAGGGTAAAAATAGCAGAACTGGTAAAGGTAAACAGTAAGCAGTATTTCTTTATAGCATATAATGTTATCTTTTGTAAAAGGTGATCGCTGTTCTCTAATAAGAGCTTAGCTGGATTATTAAATGATTAACATAATGATTAAACAAATATAACAATTCATTTTAAAATATGCTGTTAATATATATCTGTTTTAGAAGTCTTTGAAGGCAGTTAATATTTATCTGAAATTAAATATGCATCTTTCTGGAAAAGAGAGAAATGACTATAGCTGAAACATTGGATCTTTACACTATTATAAATTTAAAAAATGACTTGCCCATATCATGACATACATACGCAGTGCAGTAAAAGTAGATTAAATACAGCTTTTTCCTCTCTGTTCAGTTTTCTTCTTATGATCCAATATAGTTTCCTCAAAAAGGAAATCAAACTAAATCAAATCTTGCAAAAGAAATTATATTTTGCCAGTAATCCTAAAATATAGTTTGTTGCTAATTTTCTCTCTTTTTGACTTTTCGGACCCTTGACAGTTGAAAGTTTTTCACTTACTAATGGAGGGAATTAAATTATTTAATATTAATATATAACCTCTTCTTGTCTGAAAATAAATGGTGAAATTTATAGGGGTGACGACTTTAAGGGAATTACAGGTTCTTTGTAGGAAACATTGTGTTTTGCTGTTTTCAGACTTTTTTGGTAGCAATCATAAAATCATATAGCTTTAGACTTTGGAGACCCTCTAGCCAGTCTACCCGGTTTAACTCAAAAAGCAGTGGAGGGACTGATGTGTCCACACAACTTCACACCTTCCCGTGAGCTTGTGCTGGCTTTCCTTTGTGCTAACCAGAACAGCCACTGGATTCAACAGACCAGATCGTGTTGACGACAGGCGCGAGGCACATAGTCCTGGAGATCGGCGAACCCTCCGAGTTCCTCCCGGCAATGTCATAAATTGAAAAGTTCAGTAAAGATTAATAAATAAGTGCACTCTTAAGTTAGTCTGTAAAAATTCCTTATATACAATGAGCAGCAACTAGGCAATTTTAGCACAGAACTTAGCAAAACCGAACTAGTAAACACATGGACGGTCTGGTTCTCACTTGCTAGACGTCCTGAATGCCAGCCCCAGGCACGCACCGGTCCTGTCCCTGTCATGCTCCGTGAAAGCGTCCGAGGAGCCGGCTGAAGGCCTGGAACCTGCAAGTATGACTGGGGACAGAGAGGAGTCCCTCAAGGCATCCGTTTGTCTGTCCCATTAGAAACTGCAGGGAAAATAAGAGGATACTATGAATAACGAGCAGGGCTGTTTGGTTGGTAGAATTGTGGGGAAGGGGATCCTACTGGTATTTTTTAGAAGAAATGTAGCTTTTGATTTTGTAAAAAGCTATTTTAAAAGAGTCTATGTAAATTTAAAATAAATATGATTAGGTGTTTTTGTTTGCTTTGTTTTGCCACACAAAAAGTTTTTTTAAAAAACCGTTTCACACCAAAATATTTTACAACAATAGAAGCTTCCAGGCTCCTGTTAGGCTGGAAACGGCCGGGTCGGAGGGACACCGAGGCAGGCGCGCGGCGGCAGCAACGACTCGACACTAGACGTCGCTCTTGAGGAGGGACCGAGGTCGCTTTCATGCACAGAAAGGGGACGGGGAGAGAGGACAAACACCTCGCTGTATCTGCTACGGTCTGTCGGGCACGATATTTTTACTTTTTTCCTGAGTGCGTTTTAGCAGAAACGTTCACATTTCAGTCATGTTTCTGGAAAAAAACAAAAAGCCCTCACTGTGACATCAAACCGTTTGCTTTTCACGAGAGTGGAGATGAACACCCGGGCCGGGAGGGGGTCTGAGGGGATCACGTTTAAAATCCTCCATCTCTCCGCTGCTCGTCCCGCCGCCCTCGCCAAGCGCTCTGCTCCTGAGGAAGCGGACTGGACAGGGAGGCGGAGGGACGGGGACCAGGGTAGAGGGACAGGGAGGGGGACAGAGATGGGGACCAGGGCAAGGTGACGGGGACCAGGGCAGGGGGACAGAGATGGGGACCAGGGCAAGGTGACGGGGACCAGGGCAGGGGGACAGAGATGGGGACCAGGGCAAGGTGACGGGGACCAGGGCAGGGGGACAGAGATGGGGACCAGGGCAAGGTGACGGGGACCAGGGCAGGGGGACAGAGATGGGGACCAGGGCAAGGTGACGGGGACCAGGGCAGGGGGACAGAGATGGGGACCAGGGCAAGGTGACGGGGACCAGGGCAGGGGGACAGAGATGGGGACCAGGGCAAGGTGACGGGGACCAGGGCAGGGGGACAGAGATGGGGACCAGGGCAAGGTGACGGGGACCAGGGCAGGGGGACAGAGATGGGGACCAGGGCAAGGTGACGGGGACCAGGGCAGGGGACCAGGGCAGGGTGATGGGGACCAGGGCAGGGTGATGGGGACCAGGGCAGGGGCAGGGGGACAGAGATGGGGACCAGGGCAAGGTGACGGGGACCAGGGCAGGGGCAGAGGGACAGGGACGGGGACCAGGGAAGGGGCAGAGGGACAGGGACCAGGGCAGGGGACCAGGGCAGGGTGACGGGGACCAGGGCATGGGCAGAGGGACAGGGACGGAGACCAGGGCAGGGGACCAGGGCAGGGTGACGGGGACCAGGGCAGGGGGACAGAGATGGGGACCAGGGCAAGGTGACGGGGACCAGGGCAGGGGGACAGAGATGGGGACCAGGGCAAGGTGACGGGGACCAGGGCAGGGGGACAGAGATGGGGACCAGGGCAAGGTGACGGGGACCAGGGCAGGGGGACAGAGATGGGGACCAGGGCAAGGTGACGGGGACCAGGGCAGGGGGACAGAGATGGGGACCGGGGCAAGGTGATGGGGACCAGGGCAGGGGCAGGGGGACAGAGATGGGGACCGGGGCAAGGTGATGGGGACCAGGGCAGGGGCAGGGGGACAGAGATGGGGACCGGGGCAAGGTGATGGGGACCAGGGCAGGGGCAGAGGGACAGGGACGGGGACCAGGGCAGGGGCAGAGGGACGGGGACCAGGGCAGGGGACCAGGGCAGGGTGATGGGGACCAGGGCAGGGTGATGGGGACCAGGGCAGGGT